>NC_045158.1:15270294-15315294 GCF_900700415.2 Clupea harengus | reverse complement strand
CATGGGTTCTATACATTTAGATATACATTTTTTTCTATTAATGAAATTCAAATGTAACAGTTGAAAATAGAAAAGAATGGAAATGACAATACATTTAAAGAAATGAAAAATGATGAAAAACGAGAATCGAGAAACGACTGCAAATGTTGTTTGTTGATGTTATTCCAAATTGGCCAGGTCAACAATACACAATACACTCTCTCTCTGTCTCACATACACACACAGTTGGATCAAATTTGAACAGCAATGTAGGATCATAAGACGTCAGAATCTAAACATTTTTGTGGCAAAATAACAGAATACAAAAATCTTATTAATGCAGCACTATTTATTTCACAATTGAAGCAGACAGTTGCAGAAAATTGTAACATCAATAAAAAGTAAACTCGTGTTTGATCAGTTAAATACAATTTATATTTATTAAAACATGTTTACCACCACATGCACACACACACACACATACACACACACCAGGCTATACACACACATGTGCACAAAAATAGGGAGTAAATTCCCAGGCATATACGACCTATACACACACACACACACCACATGTAGACAATAAAACAGAGCATGATGATTAGTAGGAAATTTAACTGAAGATATAATGGCCATATTATTTTTCTCTCCAATCCAATTCATCTGTGTTTGCCTTTGTAATTGAATTTCACAAAACATGGAATCCAAACAGCCTGCACACATGTTCTCTGCCAATTAATATTCTGCTAGATGCTCATTGACTTGCAGTCCCCGCTGGTTATGCAAATTCCTAGCTTCAACGTTTGGAAATGGAAAATAAAGATGCATCTTTGTGCTTGTATGTGTATACATGAGCATGCCCACGTGCCTTTTTCTGCAAACTGTCAGTTCTGTCAAATTCACACTGAATTTGCAGTGCTGTGACTACAAAATCCGATACTTTTAGAATCTAACAGAGTTAGATTATTTTTGTAGCCAACATTAAAAACATCTTAACCATCCAGTGAGAAATGCATCATAGTCATCCAAGGATGTGAATGCAGATGGATTTGATGCAATTTTCTCACAGTTTATTTTGTGGCACAAAAACAAATGTTGACATTTTATGGAGAAGTTTTGGAAATTATTTGTTCCCATTAATGATTAAATATAGTATTTATATGTATTTATATACACAGTGTGTGGGAAATTTCTTTCCCTGCTAAAAAATCACTTGAAGTTGAGAGAAAGTATCCACATGTACACTGTGACTACTGCAGTGGATATATAAATAGTAACTGAATTCCATAAAGACTTGCAGTATTTGCACATCACCCAATGAAAGGTATTTCAGCCAGGCAATGGCACTCTTCCCACGATCCCTCACTCCTCAGCCAGGCCTTGACCCACCGGAGCACAGAGCACAGAGCAGTGATGGTGTGGCATCAGCGAGGTCCAGTACTCGACCAGATGATGATGATGATGATGTGGGCCTCAGAATTAAAAGAGCTATTGGCTCCGAGAGGGGGCTAACCCAATTTGGCTAAGTTGATTTTGTCCGGCTGAGAGAGAAAGAGAGAGAGAGAGAGAGAAACTGGGCAGCCAGCCAGCTAGCCAGGCATGCATCTCCCACATTCATTAAGCTGCACTAATGCAGATGGCCCATGCCAAAGGTTCATCATTATCATTATGTAAAACATGGTTAGGGCCAGACGTAGCTGGTGCCTTCATCCGTTAATATGTGTCTCAGCGCTCGGCCACAGGCAGCCAGTGCATATGATAGCTGTTTATTGACAAGGTATTTTGAGTGCTGCTGCTAGAGAAAGTTATGCAATTGGGACTTTTAAGGCAGCCTTAAATGGATGCATTCCATTGTGCTCAAAACAGACTCCAAGGTCAGTGATGGTGCTTATTAGTACATAGAAAGCACTTGAAAGAGGGCTGGAGCTCATGTTTGCAGAGGTGAGAGGATGTTTGGCATTCATGCAAGAATTGGAAATGGACGAACTATCGGTTGGGGAATGCGTGCAGTTAAAAACTGACTTGGTGGAAAATGCATGACCATGAGGGAAGCTTTTATCTTGATGAGAGTGCAATGCGAGGCTTTCCATATTTTTCCTGGTTTCTTAACATTCTTTCCCCTTAAATTACACTGTTTGCTTTTTGCCATTTTATTTTTTCATTCTTGTTCCTATCCCCCCGAAGACCATTGACTTCAGAGCGGATGGTGAAGTATGCTCAACAATTCCCCTTGAAGTTGTTAAAGACAAAGCCTTCAGAGGTACCTAACCTTGGTGTCATGTGACACACATGAAAGAGTGTTAGCGTGCCGTTGTAGCGGTCCCCGTAGAGATCCTTCTCATTATAGACCCAACTCCAAGTCCTCGTCCTAATGAGCTGCACTCCAACTGCTCCGTCTCCTCTGAAGAAACTACTCAAAGGCCTAACGGCACAACACCACTGCATAATAATGATCATCATAATGATGACAACAGGGAGAGTAAACAAACAATACAGTACCATGTAATAGGAATCTTGAAGAACATCCCCCCTCTCTCGTTGTGCTAACATCAGTGTCTTCATGCTGTGTGTGTGTGTGTGTGTGTGTGTGTGTGTGTGTGTGTGGTGGTGGGTGGGAAGAGGTGTCTAATCACATCCATGACGAGGGGGTGAGGACAGGGAGGAGATGCACCAAAACCCCTTCATGATGCCTCCAGCAAGATGGTGAAACCCGATGGTTGTGCTTCCCTGCTGGGCCATAATCTGCTCTCTCACTCCAGGGGGTGCTGACCCCTCACTGGGCACCGCGTCCTCTTTAGGGCACACACACACACAGAGAGAAAGGACTGGACGGATTAGTTAGGGTAGCAGGGACCACGTGGATCCTCCCTAACCCCAGTCAGGTGGTGACCTTTCGGGAACCTCGCTCCTTCTCAGAAAGCCTCTGAAGGGGCCAGGTGGAGCTTCAGCTTCACATCCAGCATGCTTTGTGGTGGACGTGCGTATGTATGTGTGTGTGTGTGGGGGGGGGGGGGGGGGGGGGGCAAGGACAAGGGGTGTATAGAGGCACCTCCAGCTCATCCTGATCCATTTGATCAGGGCCCCTTACAGGCGCTAGGTGAGAGGAAAGGTCACAGAGGTCACCTGAGGCGTGCTGACATGCAACAAAGGGAGCCCCCTAAAAATCACCTGTCACTCTCCTGCTCACATGAAAGTCTAAAGAAGAGGCTCCCCGCCCAGTAAAGCTGCTCATGAATAGTCTTACAGGGGCGATCTGACCCCCCTAGCCCACCCCCCCAGAAACTCCGCTCTGCCCTCGAAATCTTAATTCTCAGAGTCTGACTCCGACTCAGTCCCTTGGCTTGGCAGGGGGGCTTCTCTGTGTTAAATCTATAATCAGGTCAGGTTGCATCCATCCAAAAGGGCACCTCTGTGTTTCCCCACTGAGATGTATGGCTAATTACAAGCTCATGATATTATAATGCAAAAAAACTCACAAATATCAGAAAAGAATGCAGTGCTTGAAAATTGCGTCAAGCTGCCAAGTAAAATACTTGGATGAATGGTGACACACTGACATTAAATGCCACGAACCACAGAATCAAATACATGTATATCCTCATGAAGGATGCTCTGCAAACATGACAGTTAAGGCCAATAAGGGTCAGTGACATTGCCACACTATGCTAATCGCCATTTAGTTATAGCCAATCTTGTCAAAAAATGACATGTTTTATTTAGAAACAGGGGAAAGCAAAGGAGAAAAATGAAAGAGAAGGCTCCTTCTTCTCTGTCGGTCCTCCAGCAGGTTGTTTCTTCCGCCCAGGTGTCTTTGAGGACATGAGGACGTGAGAACCTCCCACGGCCCTCCTGCGTCTCCTCCTGCCATGCCAGTGGGTTGAGGAGGCTTGCCCACTGGGGCCCCTGTGTTTGGCCTTAATCCTCTGTCTAATAAGTTCATAGTGGGGCCATATGCTCCAGCGCAGTGGTGATGGAGGAGGTGCTGGCCCATGCTACTTACACCGGCCTGCCCATTTCTCAGGTACCTCCCCTGCAGACTGGGCCTTTGTTCCGCCGGATCAGTGCACTCCACGCGGTGAATGGCCTGAATTGATTAGCCCGCACCGTATAATTGCCAGCAAATCCCACCGAATCATTTCCCATCCATTTGAAAAGGACAATGTTCGTTTTCTTTCTCTCCTTTCTCTCCTTTTTTTCTTCTTCTACGCCCCACCCCTCCTTCTCTTTTCATGCCACTTGGGGTTTTTCTCTCCACCACCACCCCTATCCTTCCCCCCTTCCCCCCAACTACCATCCCCTGCTTACCAGCACCTCTGTGAGAGAAGAGGAGAGGGAGAGGAGAGGGGGAAAAAATCCCTCTCTTGCTGTTGCCCACCTCCCCCTGCACTGCCGCCTCCTGGCAAGCTGGCCACGGATGAAAGCGGATGGCGGGTGGACGTGTTCTAATCTGTCACCCCAGAGTGTGAGCGGCGGCCTGGCTGGAACACTTACCTGCCTGCACACAGTCAGCACCGGGGCAGTGAGAGTGGGGGGGGAGAGAGAGAGAGAGAGAGAGAAAGAGAGAGAGAGAAAGGGAGTAGGGAGTAGGGGAGGAAAGGATAAACTGTGAAAAGAGCTCTAGTGTGGGTCCTGCAGTGATGGCGAGGGGAGACACAAGGCCACTAGGCACCGGCTCTGCCTGCTCCTGCAGATCTCAGCAGTCACTGTGACTCAAGCCTGGGTTCTGCTGTCAGGCCTCAGTTGAATGATATCTCCCTCAGTTCACTTACTCTGGGAAGGTTTGTGATGAGGTGAGATGCAGAAGAACCATCACTGACCGTAGCCATAAATGTTTCCCTCAGATATTTTTCATTTCTGTTTTTTGATAAAGCACACATTTACTTACATTACAGAGAAGGTTTTTTGCAATTTTCATTGCACACATGCTTCCTTGGAATCAAACCTCAGGCCTTGGCTTCATTTCGTGATCTTATTGCTAGTTAAATATGTGAACATCAACACCATCAATATACCTTACTTTTCAAGCGAGGTCATTGGAGAGTATTGATTCAGTGAAAAGGTCCTATCCTCCCCAAACTCATCAAACTTAAACTGAGTTATTACAGCCTTTCTAGAGCAAAGGTATGGGACCCTTTTATATGAAGTTCTGTCCTCATTTCAGAGGATCTCAAAATATCATACCTTTGGGTTTTTTATTCCTGGGGCCCATACTTTTCTATCAGATTTTAAAGCTGTTAAAATTAGCTGTGTCAGGGAGTGCTACAGATCACTCTTCCCATGGCAATAACTGACAACTGTTGGTCCATCATTATTTTATACTTCATACCAGGGTCATTACTTTATTTGGATTCCAACCACAGAAGAAGCACTTATAGAAGCAATTTAATGTATTAAAATAGCTTCTGTTGCTAGGTTTGTGAAAAGTTAACTTTGTAATTTCCTTCATTCAGTGGCAAAAGGGTCATAAAATGCTTTTCAAAAAAGCTTTGCAAAGAACTATGTCATCAGTGGGAGTTGTGAGAAATGTTCTGTGGAACACAATAATGTATTGACAATCACTCATTACAAGGTTGTTCTAATTATATGGCTCTTGATCATGGCATGGGTGCTATACCTGTTGCCTGGAAGAGTAGGTTTTCTCTCATGGTCTGCTGCGATGTGCTATTATTCCAGATCGTTCCATCACCGTTAAATAAATGAGGGGCATAATCTGTACCAATGAGAGTCATCAAGGTCCTCAGCAAAAAAGGACGTTTTAAAGTTTTGTACATGGAGGGATGTTCCTTTTACATTGTGCCCCTTCAATTTCTATATTCCGAGCTAATTCACACTGATGAATTCACCTCACAATGATGAATACATCTGTGTTTGCTTGGAGTTCACCGTGCCACTCTCGAAACTCAAGGTTCTGCATTCTCCATGCTGCCAGACTTTTAAGCATCTCCAGGACACACTGGATGACCCAGGCACTCACTCCAGCATAGCGCTCTTAGAGCCTCAACACTCACTCTTCACAGGGCTTGGCGCCTACCCTGGCTAACAGCATTAAAGGCCTACTGCTTGGCGGTCTGACTTCCCCTCTTTTATGACAGAAGAGCTTCTGTATGTCTTGCAGAGTGCATGAGGGAACATTTGTTAGCCTTGATCAATGTTCATTCCGGAGTGTTGGACAGTGAGACATCTTGGACATTTACACTCTCGTCTCTCTTGCCACCTGGTCCCTCTGTGGAAGAGAGATAATGGAGACCAAACAAACAATGAAACTCATGAACTAACTAGCTAAACGTGTAATATAGACATTTCCATTGGAATACATTTGACCCTGATCATTTTTTTTGGTGTTTTTGTTTTCCTCCCAAAACACTTAATTAAAAGGTCCCAAACCGCTTCCCAATTCTAATCATGTTTTCACACATCTGCAGGAATAATGGAGGGTAAAGGTTCTTCCCGTCTCTGAGACACGAGGAGTGTAGTCCTGTTTCTTCTCTGTTTTATAGAGATGCGAGCAGTTGTTCTCTCTCTTCTCAAAAAAACTAAGGTGGCTAATATACTCACTGTCCCAGATTGTAATTGGTACAAATATACTTGTTCACCAGCAACGGATTGTGTGCAGTTGTTCTAACTGAAAGAACAGGGTATATTTGGAAGAGATACCAAAGGAACGTGTGAGGCTAGGAGCTGTACGTGACAAATCAACCATTTATTTTAGCAGTTCAACAACGACACCACAAACTCCATCTTCTAGACTTGTTCCATCAGCTAATATTTGCTTCACCACTGTTGTACGTCTTGCAGCCTATTACATATTACATATTCAGTGAGGGGATCTGAATTTTGTTAAATGTTCATGCTCCATTCCCTTTGTGGAATGCACACAGAATAGATGGGAACCAGCGTCAGTAGACATCTTCTGGATGTTTTCCATCCATTAAAGAATACATCCACATCGATTACCTTTATTCAAATGGTGGCATATGATGGAATATTCACAGTTAAGAATAAAGACCAAAGGGGCATTTTAGGGATGTCAAATAACACAAATCATATGTTCCTCTGTGCCAAATTCACTTTATGAAATCCATGCCTGTGCTCTAGTTATCGTTTTGCACTTTGACCTCACCCCATGACATGCTCTCTGGTGGCTTGGGCCCTCTGACCTTGGGATGATTGATTTGATGTGGAGAAATCAAAGCACTATCAACCCTCAGTGGATCCCCCCTCTCACAAAGCACTGGCTTTGGAAGGAACCTGAGTAGAGAGGCACATCAATGAGGCTTGATTTTTTTTGTATGTTGTCGAATTCCAGTGGTTGCTTTGTTAATGGCATTTCTCTCTGAAGTTCCCAGAACTGTGAGGCATTATTTGATGGTGGATTGATCCATGGCAATTTACATTTAATGATTTCAATGTAAATGATCTGCACATTATTGAGAGATGTCTTTCGTCGGTACAGAGAGCATGATGCAGACACACAATCTCGTTTTCAAAAAGCATTACTGGCTGTGGAGGGACTGGTAATTGGTGTGGCTTCATGATGAGTTCGCTTATTTGGTGATGTGCATTTAAGTCAGAGACATAGTTTATAGGGTCAATCCTAGAATGAACATATTTGACCAGGGAATGCAATTATGCAAAAAGGACAGTAAACATCAGATTATACATTCTCTGCAGGCATGGTTCTATATGATCACTTTGAGGGATGTTATTATATTCAGAGACGCCAATGACTATAGCATTGAGTCAGAAACGATGTAGATGTGAATAGCTATGACGCTGAAGATATGCACAAAAATATATCGTGCATATTTTTCCCACACTAAAGCCATTACATATGACCATCACTGTTTAAATAATGTTTAAAAGTAATAGCCTGATATATAACATCCAGTTCTGATATAAATCCTAATTTTATGATTAGCCCGCAATTAAGCAAGCTTATTATTCATTTAGCATGCATTACAGTACCTTTAAGATAAATGGAATGATGACTTGATTACTAGATTTTCCCTGTATATATAATATATATATATATAACTGGTTATTGCACCCACAATATGTTGTGTGATCTGATGGATATACTGTATTTTGGTTCTGTTTTGGGAAAGTTGGAAATTAAATGGTTCACGGCAGAATAAGTTACTGTACTGTGATGCTGTATTAATTTCATTTACGTGTCTGTGCATTGATCATGAGCCTTTTTATATTCAGCAACACATTATAAATGACCTTGAACTTGAAGGTATGGTCAGTATGAAACCTGAACCAGGAAAAAACATACTATGTGGCAAACATTTTAGTTTGTATATTTTTGAGTGCACTCTATTACCAACACTATTCCAGACGTGTGTTACCTGCACCATTACAAACATCAGGAATCACTGCATAAACAAAACGTATTTCTCTGCATCAACTGAGTGAGTCAACGAGCAGATTTGTTGTGCGGGTCATCATCGCTGCCCTGCTTTAGCCCACACTTCATGATCTCTCTTGAGTCAAACGGACAAACGATCCCACTGGGACCTCTCTGAGGAGAGGGGTCAGAGCTTCAGGGAAGCACAGGTCGCGACCTCACCACGTCGCCTCGGCACCCGCCAACCACCCCCAATGTCCTCGTGTGCAGATGAGTTTACTGATAGGTTGTCTTTTGAGGGCCTTGAGCAAACACTTCTGCCATTGTTTGTCCCGTAGTCCCTGCCCACAACGGCAGCAGCCGACGCTATATTGGGATGACCTCCACTCCCTGGCCAGTTCCCACGTGCCGAGACCACTGGTGTGACAACTGATCCAGCTTTTAGCACTTGGCTTGGGGTCAAGGTCCCTGTCTGGCCCAGCCTTGGCAACCACTGCACGAAGCACAGTTTAATGGTCTCTCTATCTCTCCATTAACTGCCCACAGTCCTGCTGGCAATTAGGGAGGGATGCTAAATGACTGTAAATAATAAATAATCACAGCCTGTCTGTGCATACTGATATAACCTGGCCTTTTACCATTATGAGCACAATTCATTTGGTTTTGTTGTTTTAATGTGGCACTTACCACTTCCAGTAATTATTCTTCATATGGGCACAGGATTGTTTTTCCTTTTTTGTCAATATTAAAACATGCTTTTAGGTTGGAATTGTGTTTGCCCATTATAATTTATTACCGTTGATCATAACAAATCATATCTGTTTTGATGGACTGTTGACATATCTGGAAGCATTCATTTATTCATTCATTTTAACAACAATGTAGCACAAGCCTACTTTTCCCTCACTTCGATGGGCACGCTTCAACAAAATGGAGTCATCTTGCATCTTTATAGGATTTCCACTGAGGTTCAAATGTGCACATTACAGAGCAGCAGTGTGTTGGAGCCCATAAAATGTCCAGTATTTACCCTCTATTAAGTCCCATGACACATCAGACCCTCTAATCCACATTAAGGGTCAACATGTACAAGCCTGAAGGTCAAAGGTCACGAGGGAAGTGACCACTGCATCGTACAGCCAGCCCCCCCCCCCCCCCTTCACCCAAAATCCCAATTCCCCAAACTGAATCTCAGCCTAGTTCACCCGGTCATCTGCTGACCCTGGCCGTCCCACAACACATTGAGGCCAGTCAAGTCATGATGAGGGGGCATCACCCGAGGTCAAAGGTTAAATGACCAGGACTGTTTACAAGAGCATTCAATTCTTTGTGCTATGGCACTCCTTGCCAGTAAAGGACTCAATTAGATAGCCCTCAAGGTTGTTATTTTTAACAAGATAGCAAGAAAACAATACAGTGCGTTGTGGTATTTCTTCAGAAATTTGTAATACAGAGACAACTGTAATATCTGAGAACAGATTTCAGAACAGTTGATGGACGTGACTATCACACACATATATCATTCTTAGATCAATGAAATATATAACATGAAATGGTCAAGATACTGAATGTTTTAAATTAGATTTTGTCCTGTACTTATGAGCAACACAAGCTTTGATAGGAGATATTGCACAGAATTGGCATTATTCAAATTAATGACGATCTGAAACCTGCAGTGAATGTTGTGTTTTCACCACAAACCATTTCCCTCTTTTTCTCAGAGATAAACCCCGTCGTCTCACTTCGCCATTTAACAGCCGTGTTCATCTCACCAATTTCCTGTGAGGAGACAAAGCAAGATTACCCTTTCCTTATTAGCCATTTTTTATCCGTTCATAATTTCAAGCGCCTGCCCGCCTGTGAGAACCCACAGTTAAACAAGGGTGAAAATTGGGACTCTTGTGTTAAGCTTTCAAGGCTGATTACCCTTGTCCGGCGGGTACACATGTCCAGTGCGTGTCTGGAGTGACACCGGTCTCTGCGCCAACACCATTCTTCACGGCCTATGAATACCATTAATGAGCGATGGCTTTTTTGTTTTCGCGGGGGGTTGGGGCTCGAGGGATGACTCCCGGGGGCCACCATCTAACCCGGAGGAGTCGGGGGAGCTGTCTGACGTTCTTTTCCCACGTCCCTCCAGCCCATTGTCCCACCGAGGCCACAAAGGAAAGGCCCTATTAGTGTTTGACCCGCGGAGTTAGGTGGGGAGTGATTGGCAGGGGCTGGAGGGGGTGTCTGTCCGTCTGGGGAGAGAGGAACGGCTGAATGGGGTTCCATGAGAATATATCACCCCACCCCCCACCCCCCCTCAAACACCAACCCCAATGCGAGGGAGTGGTTGAGCTGGACAGGGACAGCATGTGGTCATTTTCCAGCTTGCTGCTTCTCAAAAGGGTGCTGGAGCAATAGAGAGTTCGGGAGGGAAAGGCTGTGTGACTGTTTGTGTGTGTTGATGGTGTGTGTGTAGGTGCGCATGTGTGTGTGTGTGTGTGTGTGTGTGTGTGTGTGTGTGTGTGTGTGTGTGTGTGTGTGTGTGTGTGTGTGTGTGTGTGTGTGTGTGTGTGTGTGTGTGTGTGTGTGTGTGTGTGTGTGTGTGTGTGTGTGTGTGTGTGTGTGTGTGTGTGTGTGTGTGTGTGTGTGTGTGTGTGTGTGTGTGTGTGTATCTATGGCTCTAAGAATAACTGTTGGTGCGGGAGCTCTGGGGTGAGTTCACTGCAGTGGTGATGTCATCGCTCACAGAGGTCTTGATCGCGATTGGTCCAGGTATGTCTTTGACTGGTCAGCTGCACTGAATGAGATTGGTAAAGAAATCTGTCCTTTGTCATCTTAAATGTTGAAACTGGGATAAATATAGCTATGCAATCACTCAAAACACCTCACATATCTATGCATGAAGGGAAAACTGTTATAATCTATCAGGAATAATACAACTTTTATTCATGGTGTTGTAATTTTAATGCGCTCTGCCATTCCCTAGTCATATCTACCACAGAAGTATTGCTCAGCACACATTTTCTGTCAAGTGTGTCTCGGCATGTAATTCGACACCTATAATAAAGTATTAATGAATATCATGAAATAACTATCTAGAGCACTTGAAAAGATTTCTGCTATGTGCCCTGTCAGAATAGAGAGGATGCATAAAATTGGGCCTTTTTTGTTTAATGACCTTGGCTCCCCTCCAATGCCTATGAAAGGCACTTCAGAGAGCAGAGAGGTGTAGTGTGTGTGTGTGTGTGTGTGTGTGTGTGTGTGTGTGTGTGTGTGTGTGTGTGTGTGTGTGTGTGTGTGTGTGTGTGTGTGAATCAGGTCTCGAGGCTGAGGCAGACACTCTGGAGAAACTCTTCGTTTTCAGAGAGAGAAGGGGAGAGAGAGAGAGAGAGAGAGAGAGAGAGAGAGAGAGAGGAGGGAGCGATCGGCTTCCATGTTTATAAAGGTGGGCTCATCAAGTGCCAGATTGACCATACCTGCACATATGGACTTGACTAACTGACTTATTACTCTTGAGTCCCCCTGAAGCAGAGGGGCCTTCGCCGCATATCATCAGGGATGCCCAGCTTTCCACGGTGCCGAGACATCTGATTGGATTCAATTTGGCATTCCTTTCACAAGATGTCAGTGGTTACCACTCATATAACTCAAAAGTTCACAAATGTACCACCTGAAATAGAAATTATGTGGATGTTCAGTATTTGGGTATTTAGTGGTAGTTGGGAAAGGCTACATAATTAATGTCTAATTTTCATCCTTAATTTCTGTGCTCTTGTATCAGTTGGTTGCAAAGAATGTGCTAAATAAGTAATGGACACATTTTAATGATTGCCTTCTAGGCACTTAAAAAAAAAAAGATTGGCATGACTATAATTTCTATGTGACACAATTTTTCACTACTGTTGTAAGTACAATGTAACAACAATATAATTACCTGTATATTATCTAAACACTAAAATTCAATTTGATGATAAAGTTTACAGTTGCCAAGCTAAAGAGCTTGACCTTACACAACCCCTGTCCAAAAGGACCTTGGCACAAGGAAAATACCATTCCAAAATAGGTCTCATAACTCAATAACACCTCAATTGCAACACTTTATTTGGTCCGTTGATGGTGAAAACCAGCCTATATGTGGGCTTAGTCTGCATGTATGAGGAGAAGAAACAACAAGAATTGCATGTGATCATTATGGGACAGAAGAGAGTCCCATGGCTTAAATAGAAATAATCACCAAGTGGCAACAAACTGAAGTAATACTCAAAGGTAACACATTTACAAAAGCTATTTTGTGAAGAAAGAAACATAATTGTAAACATGTCATTAAGGAACGTATAAGGAAACAATATGAATTTAGTCTGAATAAATATCTGCATGACCTAGAATTCCATGTAAGAAATTATATTTGTCCATTAGAACTTTCAGTTCCACTGCTGTTGGTCAGGTGCATTTGCAGAGGATGTGGGAATGCTATCTCTTGCACTGTTGCAATGTGGCCATTTTCTGACAAAGCCCCCATTTTACTCAATCTACCTGCCTGTGTCCAGAGACTGATTCTCCCTTCGGTAGGAAGCCATTTCCAACTCAGTTCATCATCTCTCCCTCCCTCTCTTTCTCTCTCTCTCCCATCCCATCCCATCCCTCCCTCTCTCCCTCTCTCTCTCTCTTTCACTGACTCTCTCCAGAGCAAGGGCATCTAAAGGGAGAGATTTATATGCATCCCTTCAGAGTGATGACAGGGTAAATATTCATACAGACACCCAAGGTTCCCCTCGCCATTACAAGCGCGTTTGGGTGTTTGCCCGCTGGTTAAAGTGTTAAGGGGGGAATTGTTTGGTGAGATGAATGGGGGCCAATGTGCTGAAGGACGCCATGAGACTTCTGCAAACAAAAAGCATGCCCCCTGATTGGCTTGGCACAATCAGCCAGGGCCCAGGAAATGGAGGCTGGCAATCGCCCCGGTCAATTACAGCAATTTGGCTCTGACCAATGTCAGATCACACTCATCTTCACGGCGCTTTATTTGGACTCAATATAGGAGTCTTGTCTTTATGCTGCAGGAGAGATAGAGAAAGAGAGAGAGAGAAAGAGAGAGATAGAGAGAAAGAGAGAGAGAGAGAGAGAGAGAGAGAGAGAGAGAGAGAGAGAGAGAGAGAGAGAGTGAGAGAGACAGAAGGAGAGGACAGTCAATATTCATTGCCGTAATAGCTTATCAGTCTGTGCCTTTTCCTGGTGGCTTTTTGAAGACTGCGGGGACTGGGTTTCTTTGATGTGCATTCTTTGTCAATATCTCCATCATAAACCTGTATGTATGTGCGTGTGTGTGTGTGTGTGTGTGTGTGTGTGTGTGTGTGTGTGTGTGTGTGTGCGTGTATGTGCGTGTGTGTGTGTATATGTAGGTATGTGTATGAGGGGAGGGAGGGGTTGGTAAGAGAGAGAGAGAGAGAGAGAGAAAGAGGGAGAATGCATAGAGTTTGTGACGTTTCTATTTTTCATTTATTCAATCCAACCTCAAAGCCTTCAGCTAGATTTCCATAAGCCAGGAAGCTTTGTTGCGAGCTTGAACAGACCACTCTGTCTGGGTGTTGATGCTGTTTGCAGATGGCTAGTGAACAATGCAGTGTTTTTCTTCCTTTTCTTTAGTATTGTGCAATGATGATATCCAGGTCTGCACCATCAGTATTTTGAAATATGTCTGAACTTTCTGTCATGCCACAAAATATGCTGTGGCGGATCTGAGCATTTTGTCATTTGTGTCTTGTAGATGTATTGGTACCGTAGTTCTGCAAATCCTTCATAAAAATTACAAATGTTCCTAAGTAACCATAGACTTTACCTTTAAATAGCAATTCTACAGAACAATATTCACCCAGCCATTGTGTGTAGATAGGAGGATAGGCAGGTCATTTAACAGTCAAAACAGACCTTCTGTTTATCTAGTACAAACCTGAAAGCAACACACTTCAGCTTAAAGTGTACCCAGGGTAATTATGGCGTTCCACATATGTGGTGTTTGGTACGGCAAAACTCTGAGGTGAGCAGAAGGTAGGAAAGGAACCCGCCCCATGGGAACCATTCCACATGTGCTCACCCTCCTCAGATGTCCATTATCTGCACTGTCAAATGAGCTCTTGTGTTAATCTAATGCTAACAGAACACTTGAATAGCTTATAAAGCATCTGTGTGTGTAAGCATATCAAAGAAAGGTGATTCACGTTGGAGGGGAAATGCAAACACGTCTGAAATGTCTACATAAGCAGAATTTCTCGACGACAAGCTGTCTGTTGATTGGAGCATAATGGAATTTAGCCTGACCATTGGTCCATAGCCATATGTATTTCCCATCATACTGTGTGAGGGTCCAGACAGACCTACAAAATGCAGTGAATGATTTGAAAGCAACTCTGTGTAATTCCCTCTTTTGGCTTTTCTTCCACACGGAATTTCGTGTCCATTGAGTGTCAGTAGGGGGGGGCACGCATATTAACTCAGAGAGCACCACCGTCTGTTCCTCAGGTTCTGTTTCCAGGTCAGTGGAATGTTTTAGCACCTGTGGAGCACCTCAGGTTCTGGGCGCTGACCCTCAGAAAGGTCTGTTCCTTCTCCGTCTCTTTGTCTCCGGCACCATTGTGCTCTCGGGATAATCGTTCGGGATCTCCGTGCCGTGTTCTGTATGGGCGTTATGTCAGTCTCCCTTTAACAGGGGGTACAGAGAACATTGAGGTTGACTGGAGAAGTCTAGTGTGTTACTTGTCATTTTATTAGCCTTTCAAAGAGGATTATGTAAAGGATATCATCTACTGTATTGACCTGTAGCAGGTAGCAGCCTGAGGTGGTTTGTAACTGAAGTGATGTATTGACTGAGTATTGACCTGGGGCGAAACATTAATAGCAGGGCATTTTTACTTTTCAGTCATGGCGAAACAGAAACGTTTCCTTTTCAAGACTTTGAAGAGCTAGACCAGGCAGATTTCTCTCCCATCTGAGCACAGCTGACCTTTGAAATAAGTCGTTATCGCCTCCTAATTGTTTGTGGAGCGTGCTCACACCTGCAGAGATGTAGGTCAGCTGCCCCAGCTGCCTTTGGCTGTATTATCACTCCAAAAGGACTTCTTGTGAGGTCTGGTGAGGAATGATGACCATTTCTGTGTGGTGCTCTGCGCCTTCACCTACCAATGCCCCCACTAAGGAGAGGAAAACCCTGTAACACACCACTGATGAACAGCCAGGCCGTTGATAGGCCACAGAGGAGATATATTATGAGGAGTGATCACCTTTCTTTGTCATCCCTAAGCCTGCCACCCCTGACCAAATGGAAACTAGCTGTTGCCCACTTGTGTATCTCTCTGACGTGAGGCCTCAGTAAATCCTGATATCAGTACGGGATGACCTTCCACTCAGTGTGAGGTGTGACCATGTATGCAGGCAGTGGAAGAAGGGGTTCTATTCAATTCTACCTTCCTTACCTGAAAAGGCCACCTTGTCTCTTGACATCTATAGATCAGAGTTGAATTGAGTGCTACTAGAGCAAGGCCTTTATAGGTTTTCCACACAAAATTATAAAAAATAATATGTACCATATCTGTAGTAGAAATCAGTGGGGATAAAATCATCTGCTGAGTGAATAACTGTAAATGTAAATAGAGATATATTTCTGCAAGGTAATGTGAAGTATAGACAGTAGTAGACAGTAGCCAAATGTAACGGCACGGATCAGACATGGGAATGAAAGCTGTGCACAGCAATTGTGACATGATTATGTTTGAACAAACTATAATAAAAAACACACATATATGGATGAATAGAGACATCTCTATTGTTATCACTTCGTTACCATACTCAGGGTGCCATTTGTGAAAAAAATGAGTTAAAAAAATATATAATTTGTATTCATGAAAATAAATGACAAACTACAGTGGGTTATATACAGTAGACTATGATCATTTACATTTACATTTACATTTAGTCATTTAGCAGACGCTTTTGTCCAAAGCGACGTACAAGGGAGAGAACAATCAAGCTAAGAGCAATAAAAAGCATGGTGTAACAATAAATACTACTTTACCCCTATGAAGACTGTTATTTCTTGCAGCTGTTAAAGCATGTGTGCAGCGCAAGCACCAGCGAGCTGTTTGTTTATATGATTACTACTATTTTTTCAGCTCTAAAATTGGCTGACTTTGACTTCGAATTGTTAACCAGGTAGTACGCTAGACAGCAACTTGAATAAATCAAGCTTACCATTTTTGTTACAGCAGATGTCACACATTCCAAATATTAACTAAACAATTGATGCAACAAAACCGGAATCTTCCCCATTCTTCACACTTAAAACACAATTTGACCTTTTAGTTAATTAGTCATACTTGTTACTAGCTAATGCCAGCTTGTTTGTCACATTGTTTGAGTCAGCCTGGGAGTTCCCCTCCATTTAACAACAGTAGCTCCTGTAGTCATATCCTCAGTTGAAATATTTCTTGGATATTTTGTGAGGGTCCTGTACATACGACAGTATGCTGCACTGAATCTTTTTTCTTTCATTTGGCTAGCTAGCTGTAGTTTTCATACTAAAATACACTATTTGAGCTTGGTGACATTCTGAAAAGCATGGATCACGGCTAACAGAACCAGGATCATCTGGTTGTTTGGTTATTTTCATTGTTCACTGTGACGGACCGAGCCTCGGTTGCCGTAAAAAATGTGGGTTTGGCCCAAAAAGCTCAGAGACAGAGTGAGGGTTCAAAATATACAGTTTTAATATCCTTTAAATATCCTGGAGAACTGCTAAGCATCTCAAATATTAGACGACAAACAGCAACAGTCTCCAGGCATATCACCTGCTCCGCCTCTAAATGGGGTAGAGGTCAAAACTCAGCAGTCAAAAAAGGTCCACAGCGAAACACATACCTGACATGACAAGACTCTCTAAACTAGACAGAACACTGAACATATATACATGGCGACCAGCACCATTTCCACCCACCGGGGTAGACACAAAAACCAAACAATACAACAATGACAAACCAGACCCTGAGACACAAACATAATATTTCCCCACTATCATCAATCAAAGAAATAACTATGTAATACATAAATAATGTCTCAAAGGTTTGTTAAAAGCCACCTTATCCAAGTGGTCTGGCCCAGACCATTTTAGAAGTCTCCCCTGCCAGTCTGGGCAATTAGCAGTTTCACTGAGGGAGGATCCAATTGTAATCAGTGGTATGAGTGTTTGTGTGTGCGTGTGTGTGCAAACCATGTCTGTTGGGTGCGCTAGTGGTCGCAAACATGGGGCAGAAGTGTGCAGTTCATGTGCGGTCGCACCACGACCGTCACATTCACAAACAAACTTCTCTATCTCTAATAACCAGCCAGATAAGTAAACGTAACACTGACATTACATTAACGTTATTGGCCCTATGCTGCTAGCGGCTAAGTTATGTTGTCCCGTTAGCTGTTGGCTGGATCTACTTGAGTCGCTAGCTTTAATAAACATCAGCAAAACATAAACTGAAGTATAGACTCTTAATAATGGTACATTAATGTTATTATTGGTGGTACATGCTATAAACAGTTTCAAACGGTTTCAAACAGTTCAGGAAAATATCTACAAGAGCACTGCACAGGATCAGGACAGGTGTCTCAGAGTTGGAGCGGTGCCGATACCTCATAGGCACTAGGAACAGCATCAGCGCCAAAAAAAGTTATGGAATAAATAAAAAATACAAATAAAACTCAAGAAGAGCATTAGTGTGATTGTTTCGTCTTTGGTTTCCACTTGCCAGGTTGTCTTGGATATAGAAACATTTTGAGCAAATATTTATTCGTTTTTTTTTTTATCTGTGTCAATATATACATATCTACATCTTTATTTTTCATATCCCCACTGATTTGCAGACCACTGGACTGTATAGGCCATCCTCTTGACAGTGATTCAGATATTCTTTCACATGCCGAGCTTCTCCTTACAATCATTCCCCATTTCATTTGATCACCTCCTTGCTCCAATCAGCGAGTCCATCTGTTCAATCAGTCCATAGGGCCCGCTATCCAGGGGCCTGTGAAGAGCGACGCATGAAAAGGGGCTGAGCCCTCGTGGATACATATTTCAGTCACCGGGCGGCTTTCATTCGCTCGTGCCTTGCTGAAAGGACATTGCAATATGTCTCTGACACATGCTGGTAATGATTGCATTAAATTACTGTGGCCTCAGCAGGCCTTATACCCCCCCCTCTCAACCTAACCCAACGCCCCCCTGCTTTCAGGTACTGGGAGATCAGCCCCTCTGCTCTGGTCTTTCTCTCTTCTTCTCCTTCTTCTTCTTCTTCTTCTTCTTCTTCCTCTTCGTCTTCTTCTTCTTCTTCTTCTTCTTCTTCTTCTTCTTCTTCTCCTGCCTGTCCGCCCTGCTCGCCTCTCTTGCTCTCGCCCTCACCCCCTCCATTCAAAGGGAATGTGTAACTGCGTACGAAATGGATCAGGCCGCCTTTCATGGGGCCACAGCTAATGAGACGCTTTACCTTGAAATCGGAGAAAAGTTAAAAAAAGGGGGAGAGAGAGTGAAAATGAGAGAGAGAATGAAAAAGACTTGTCGGACAGAGCCGGATGAGGGGGTTGGCCGTCGGGGTCTGGCGGCAGCGTCCATTCAGGGAGAGAGAGCTCCGGCTCTATAGGGGCCGAGGCTAAACATCATATTAGAGTAGAGTACCACTGTGACGCCATGATGTGGGCTCACAAAGCCAACCGCTGCACTCTCTCTGTGCTGAGGCTGACCCACTTTTTCTTTTTGTGTGTGAGTGTGAGTGTGTGTGTGTGTCGTCGTCGTCTCCCATCTAGACGCGCGTTTGTATTTGTGTGTGTCTCCTTGTCTCCCTTCCATGTGTGTGTGTGTGCGTGTATGTGTGTGTGTGTGTGTGTGTGTGTGTGTGTGTGTGTGTGAGGTTGTGCTCAAGAGGATCTGTGTGGAGAGGAGAGGAGAGGTGAGGTGAGAATAGGTGAGGTGTGGGGACGGAGCATAGGGAGAGCAGGTACTTGTGCAGTTGATTTGAGGCCTGCGTGGGGCGTCTGCACGGGGGCCCGCCGATGAAAGGAGCCGGAGGATTTGCGTCCAAGGGGGGTTCCCTTTTTTAATCAGGGGGCCCGAGGAGAGTGTGCGGGATCCGCCAGGCCCTTAGCCTCCGCCGGCCACTGTCATGCTAATGAAAGAGGCTGAGAGTGTGAATGGTGGTGTGGGGGGGGAGTGTGTGTGTGTGTACGTGTGTGTTTGTGTGTGTTTGTGTGTGTGTGTGTGTGTGTGTGTGTGTGTGTATGTGTGTGTGTGTGTGTGCGCGTGCGCTTGTGTGTGCGCTTGTGTGTGTATTGGGAGGGATGGGGAGGGTAGAGTGGTGCAGTTGCTGCTAGTTATCAGAGTGCTAATTAATGCGTGCAGCAGGGGTGTGAAGGTTATATGTATTCTAATGAGAAACAGGAGTGTGTGAGTGTGTGTGCAAGCAAGTGCATGTAATGTGGGGGATGGGGATGGAGGCCTACAGACTAGCCCCTATTTTGATTATCAGACTAGACTGCTAAGTCTAGACCACATCATTTTGGCACCATTCTTAGCACCACCAAGTCTTTTCATCTGCATATTAATGGTCTTTAAAAAATGATGTACGTATGTCTGACAACAAGGAGAATTATCGGAAAATTCAGTACATATTTAGATTACCAAACCAATTTTTATATTTATAAAAAAGATATTTAAAGTTTGTTTGTAAACAATAAAAATAGCAGCCTTTACAAACAGACAAAAAAT
Source organism: Clupea harengus (assembly GCF_900700415.2). Lineage (NCBI taxonomy): Eukaryota > Metazoa > Chordata > Actinopteri > Clupeiformes > Clupeidae > Clupea > Clupea harengus. The sequence goes on along the minus strand of NC_045158.1, from coordinate 15,295,183 downwards.
GAGGAGATAATAGATGATTATCCCCATAATCATGCATTACACCACTGTATAACCAACATACCAAGCGCACATTTGAAAGCAAACCTCATGCCCACTGTCTGATCTATCCACGAGTCTGGTAGCAGAGAGCAGGTTGTTCTTAAGCTCTCAGGCCGTGTGCCGTCCCACCACTGTCCTGCTCTCACTGTCCTGGTCTGGGGCTCCATCCTGAAGGCTGGTGTTGAGGAGACCCACCCAGATGACCTGCCCTGTCTTGACCTCTCTCCTCCCTTGTTTTTTTCCCACGGACCAACCCCACCACAGTCTGGTGTCGACAGGCCCCGGCATATGGTGGCAAGGCCTATTCATTGTCAGGAGCAGGCGAGTAGGAAGCCCCCCCCCCCAACACACACACACACACACACACAAATCCAACAGTCACACATGCTTGCACACAAACACACACATAAAAGTCCACCCTCACCCCAAACACACTAACACACACATAAATCCAGAGCCACCCCTGACACACACCCTGTGCACACACACACACACACCCACACACACACACACACACACACACACACACACACACCTTAACCCCAGACACAGACGGGATGTGTGTCTAGCAGAGCAGACGTGGGGTGAGGGACACTGATCCCACTGGGCTGCTCGTGCCCTCTCCCACGGTGCTCTTCAGCAGAGACACACACACACACACACACACCCCTCTTAGACCATGGCCACGTGTGTGTAGACACCTCCACAGCCTCTCTCCTATGGAGATGGCCCCACCAGTCAGTGTAGGCAGGGGGATGTTTGGCACGAATGTGTCTGGTCTGACCCAGAAATCAGGCTGAAATCAGGCTAAAATGTGTTGATATGCTGATGGATCTGGGACAATCCTGTTACCCAGGAGTCCAGAGTTTTTTTTTGTTTATTTTGTAGTTTTCGACGAGGTGCGGATACTAATTACGTGTTGTAGCTAATTGGCGTGCACAAGCAGTTCCATTTAAAAAAACAACCAATTACATGTAAAAAAAAAAATGGTTTGTGGAGCTGTATTTGGACAACTACAAGGTCAAACCATCAAGGTCAGACTCACAAACGTCCGCTGAGTCCCTCTGATGGGGCGATAGATCCTCCTAAAACAAACAGTTGTTAATGAACAAGGGCTTGAACATGCATGGATGCGGCCTGCAGAGAATTAGTTTAAACTCATATTCCATCGCTTCCGTGGCACTGATCTAAAATTCCCCTTCTTCACCTCTCCTCTCCTCTCTTCTCTTCTCTTTTCTTCTCGTTCTTTTTATTAGTAGGCCACTCTGATGCCCGTGGCAAAATGTACTCTATTTTTAATTTGTTGAAAATGACACTTCACTCTGGCAGCCTTCAAAGTGGAAGTCGCAATTATCAAATCAAATTATTTTTCACATTAAAAACGGAGGAGTGCCCCGCTCTGGCGGGAGTGTCTTAAATAATCTGAAAATACTGCGGTGAGGCAAGAAGGGCTCGTGCTTTCAGGTCAAAGACTGCAACGGTGACCCATTTCCACTTCTGCCTCCTGTTGTCGTTTTTATTATTATTATTATTATTTTTAATCCTACATTTCCACAGATCCCTGTTTTAATGGCAAATTCACCTAAAATGTAGTTTCTAATGGAAGAGGTTGTATTTTGTGTTGTTGTTCATATTGTCCACATTTCAGTTCATAAAATAAGAAATAATTTTACGAAAAAAATCCTAAAGTGATGATAAGAGAAGGAGAACTTTAGCATTTTAATATGCTTTGTGGAAATTACATCCGATCATGTTTAATTTGACTCCAAAGTCTTTACAGTCAGTAAAATGACAGTAAGTCTGTTCTTATTAATCCATAGCCTCGAGACTTAGTGAATGATGATACCTTGGCAGAATGCTCTTTCAATTCCCTGAGCTCTTACCTTAAATTCCTGTCCAAATTACCTTTAAGGCATAAAATATACAGTAAGTGCAAGGGCAAGATTGCACATCTTTCCCAGGATGACGTCAGGCCCTTGCTTTTTGACCAGTGCAGTGTCTTGAATGTGCTGGACCAGTGACTTCTCAAAATCTGGGCTCTCAGAACAATTGCCCCTAAAAAGGAAAACCTGTAATGGAAAATGCAGAGAAACCTTACCAGATTTACTTACCAGTATTTTATTCCATCAGTTTGATTTCCGCCCCTCTTTTGTTCTTGCTGCCTGTCGAGAAACCATTGACCTCACCTTGAAGACAAAAAAAAGAAATAGCAAAAGCTATGAGGGATCAGTCTCCCACTCTGATAGATTTTTCTATCAGTGCCTGTTTATAAGATTCTTTGATTACAAGAGTGTCCGTTTATAAGGTTCTTTCATTTTGATTCCATTGCCTGTCCTGTAAAGTACAGTATCAGGACTCACTGTAACTATGAAGGATAAACATCTAAGGGAGGCCTCTTGCAAGGTCAGTTTTAATATGAGATGTGCTGGTAAAATAGACTGGATCTCATCTTCCATGTCTCGTGTAATGACAGTATGCTATGCAAATACACCCAGCATAAGAACATATTAGTGTGTGTGTGAAAAAATCATCAAAAGTCACAAAATGAAGAGTCAGAGAGGCAAAATAAACCCCCCATTTCATTCACAATGCAAACGCTGCATGATGCAGATGGGGGGGGGGTAGAACCTTCACGGGAAGAGCTCTTTGCATGCTGCTGATTTTTTTTAATTAAACTGTTGCTAGGCTACAGCCAATCTTTGATGGTACAGTGGAAGGGTGGGATTATGGCAATGGGGAGGGGCTTAGTCTCAGCTCACACAATGAACACGTCCCCTATTCACACAAACACATAAAAAACACACAAGCATCTCTAAAAAGACCACAGAATGGCACTGAATACAGTGATTTATCTGATTTATTCTCATCCATTCTTCCCCCTTTCTCTCTCTCTCTCTCTCTGCTTTTCTCGTTGGCTCATAGATCCGAAGAGCGGGGTGTCTTCTCTGTCGGCGTCACGTCGTTTTTCACCTCTGCTGGTGACTTCCTGGCGACGCCAGTCCCATGGCACTCTGGGAAAACTGAAGGCCGAGGATGCCTCTGGCAGGCGTACCCTGGCAACTGTCTGAGGTGGCGGGTGGGGTGGGTACGAGGGGTGTGTGTGTGTGTGTGTGTGTGAGCTCCACCGTAAAAAGTGCACTTTTGGTTCGGAGCTTCAGCCGTGTTCAAGTCCAAGGGACAGCCTCATCACAGGAATGATGGCGAATGGCAATTCTGACGTACATCTCACAGACCCTGCCTTAAAACAATGGGCCTCATCATTTTAGCCACAAAGGTTTCTCTCTCTCTCTCTTTCTTTTTCTCTATCTGTCCCTCTCTCTGTCTCTATTTTCACCCCACCCCTCACATCTCCAGAGATAATGGCATAATTTACAGCCATGCATTGAGAGGGATGAATGCATTGTGAAGGCTGCCTTTTAGACTTAATAGTCATTCCCCGCTCACAAATAACAGTGTTTTTTTCCTTAAAAGGAATGAAAAAAAACCTTCAAGAGTGATTTGTCCTTTTCTGTTCACATTCTTGCTTTTATGTTGTTTTTTTCAATTTTTTTTCCTTAAGATGCAAAATTGATTCTGATTAAATACGTGCACTCTACTTTTTGAATTTGCTATTTTTTAACATATCTTGAAATAAAAAAAAGTACTGGCCTCATTTTTTTTATTTATTAATGTATTATCACCTGCTGAAATACACATACACAGAGAGAGCGAGAGAAAACAGAGAGAACGAGAGAAAAAAAGACAGAGACACATACGCACGCATGCACACACACTGCTCTTTGCCGCTCCACTGCAGGAATCCTGCTGACCACGGGTGTGTGTCCCAGGGGATGTCCTATTGACTGATAATGACCTGTGCTCCCCAAAGCCGGCCATGGCTCGAACAAGTGGCCCTGTGAGGGCCAAGGGACGGGAGGTGACGGAGGTTCATAGACTGCCCAGCTAATGCACTGACAAAAGGAACATCTTGTACCCGGGTAATCAACAACAACAACAACAACAACAAAAAACATGGAGTGTTAAAAGGTGGAATAATTGGTTTTCTTCCACCACTGGTACACCCTAGGGTAAATGCATTAGTAAGGAAATGCATTATTTTGTATTCCTCTTTTAGAAGCCATTTTGTTTACTTCAAATATTTTGTCACATTAGCTGTTGAAAAAAAATGTATTACTTTATTACTCCATTAAATACTCCACTACTCATTAATACTGTGGTGGTCAGTGTTTGTCTGTGTACGGGAGACGGAGATCTGGAGAGCAAATGCTTTTTCCTTCATGAATGCATGAGTAGAATAAATCCTTGACACACAACACTCATATCAGAAGTTACTAATATTAGTCATTCAGAATTAGCCTAAAAAAAAATGAATTAATCGAAAATATATTCAATAAGAGTCATCAAACTGAACTATAAAAATTCACATAATTAATTGATAAAATTCTGCTATTTTAGCACTGCTGTTTGAACCAACAGAGCAGTGAGTGAACCTTTCCATGGTCCCCCATTCAGTGGGTGCCATTACAGTTTTATACACCAGAGGGCAGTGTATTCTGATCTTTACGTCCAACAGGATTTCGATGTAGATAAACATGAAGACAAAGCCAGATCTGCAAATACCCTTTAAATTTTGGTGATTTAACGCAGATGTTAATTTCTCAGCATACTTCACTTGTGCATTGGCTCTTAATTTCAGAATTGTGTTTTCTGTGATTCTGTAAATGTTCTGAAACCAGACCACAGATGAGTTGTCTGTCACAGAGAAACAAACTCCTGTATTTATAGGTATGTGTGTCTAAGTAACTGACACTTCTGACATAAGTCAAATGTCATCTTAGTGAAGCACCCTCGTTAAAATGAAACTGCACTGAAAAGATGGGTCAATTTTTTTCCCATAAGACTCATTTATTAAAACAAACTAAACAGAGAGAAACATAATAAATACAGAGAGAAATATCAATACTTAAAAAAAACAAACAAACATACCACTCAAGTAAGACAGACAAAGCCATGTAGGCAGATGGATTGTAAAAGTTTCCCCGGAAAAATCGAAATATTCCAATGTACAGCTGATTTGTCTTTGATTGATTCAGTAAGCAAAAAAAAATGGAAATAATAAAAACAAAATGGCTGAACAAAAGACACCGTTTCAAAATATTATTTGGCATTAGGGTTAGAAATGTATACAGGCGCAACTGTTTATAACAAATTTAAAATCAATTTTAAAATAAGGACATTCATACATTTTTCTTGGAAGGGGTTGAGATTAGTGCGATTAACAGAATACTGTGACGACCTGATCTTTCCAAAAACAGTTGTTCGCGTCACCACGGAGACAGGCAAAAAGAGAGAGAGAGAGAGAGAGAGAGAGAGAGAGAGAGAGAACATTTGTCAGAGAACACCGTGTGCCGAGATGTCGCCAGGCCAAACGGAACAGGCCTGGACGTGGCGAAGGCTGTCAGATTCTGCGCAAAACACAGAGGAAATTCCCACAATGCATTTGCAGACCAGCTGACCCCAAATACTGAACTGGGACCACGTGAATCCCAATAGGCCTGAGGCCTACTGCAGACCAGTGTCTCCTTGCAATACTGACACCATCCTCCACAATCTTCTCAGTCTCCATTTCACTTGCTAAGTGAGTTCCTATACTCTGCAAAGGACGAACAAATCGGAATAAACCAGTCTACATTGTGTTATGCGCAACAAAATATTTGCCTGACATTAAGCAAATCCATTGATGGAGCTGACAGAAGTCCAGTTGAACTGGCGGAACCGGTCATCGCGGTCAAATGGATGTTTTCAGGTTATAGGTTGCCCATATCTGCATAATTCAATTTGTTCATATGTGAAATCATTAGTTAGAATCATAAAAAAAAAAAAAAACTAGGCAGGATCATTACATTCATAGTGTGCTTCCTCTCTGCTCTTTCAAACAGAGTGAGGATAAGACTTTCCCAACCCTTTCAAATGAAGAGTTAAAATACATACAAATTTCAGCTAAAAACAACAAACAAAATAAGACACACTACGTCAGTCATTCGATATGATTGTAACATAACTGTTCGGCCTACTTTACATGTGATGGTTCAACGGAAATGCAGTACACTGTATGAGACCCAGTCAGAGCTTCTTGCATGAAATGAAGACACGTGCCTGTATAAAGACACACACACACACACACACACACACACACACACACACACACACACAGTCTCTGAACTGCCCAAAAGTCCTCATCTTCTCATCCGGTGACTGAGACTGTAGGGTTCCATGCCCCCCACCCCCCTCCCCAGGGGATTCTATTGGCACCTTCAAATGAAAAAAAAAAACCATCGTGCTAGGATGGCAAAACTAAATAAAAAACCTCCTGATTTAATCCACAGACTTAAAAGTAATAATGATAATAAAACATTTTAAAAAATGACATGACACACAGAATGCACTCGGTGGGCTCCCAGGCCCCTCAAGGACCCTGAATTCAGAGCGGAAATGTTTGTCGGTTGTTGGAGGGCGAATGGTGTGGATGACAGACGGGGGGGAAAAAGAAAAAAGAAAAAAGAAGAAACTCCTCAACAGTGCTTTGCAGTGCAGCTCTACATGCCAATTTCATTGATCAAAATGCCCTTTTGAATGCTCATCCCCCAGAACACAGCAGGAGTTATCTGCAGCCCGAGGGCATACAAACTCTGACTTACTTTCACAGCGACTCACACACATACACACACAAACTCACACGCACGCACGCACTCACACACACACACACACGCCGGCAGCAGCAGGCATGGGGGAGTACACCCACACACACACACACACATACAAACTTAGCTTGAACATAAACAGATGCTCATAAACAAAAGGCAAATTAGGTCTCAGTCAAAGAATGTCAACACACACACACGCCCACCCAACACCCAGACACACACACACTCACTCACTAACTCACTCACTTCAACACAAGCCTCCCCTGAGTCAAACCCAAGGGGTACAGCCAATGAACGTGACCTGTAGGAGACGCTCATCTCTTCATTCCATGAACAATCTTCACTGGTAACTACAATGGACAAAAACGAATTAAAAAAATCTAAACAAACAAAAAAACATACCAATTTAAAAACTCTCCATTGTCCTTTAAAAACAATATAAATATCTATATGAGGCAATGCCAATGTGGGCCTCCCCCTTCTCCCCACCCCTCCTGCCAAAAGTGTCTCCCTCATGCACTTCCCTGGAACATCAGCCCTAAACTTCAGTTCCGTCCCCCCCCCCCCGCTTGAGCCCCCCACAGTCCTTCTGCACTCCTTAACAATTATTACTGATGTCATGTATTATTTCAATTATAATTATTATTATTATTATTATTATTATTGATGACAATATTTCCATTAACATTAGCAGGTCCTGCTCCCCGTGACCTGTGGTGTCCCAGTCAAATGTGATAAAAACAGAAAAGAAGTCATCTGTGGAGGAAGCACATCAGGAGCTCTGCTGATATGATGACGTGCAGGGAGGAGAACAGGGCGAGTCCTGAGCCCTGAGTCCTCGAGGTCGGGGTCCTCAGCCCTCCCCCGCCCCGCCCCGGGGGCTTCCGGGTTGCGGTGCGGTCCGATCGGCTCGGCTACGCAGCCATCAGGTACTGGTGGTAGAAGATGCCGAAGATGGAGGTGGAGAAGAGGCAGGCGGCGATCCACCAGGTGAAGAAGGAGAGCAGGCCAGAGAAGAGGAGGGGGCTAAAGACTGTCCGCAGGCCACCCAGGGCCATAGACAGTTGGGCCACGGCCGGCGCGGCCGCGGCCCCTGCTTTGGCCTCTGTGGCTGCAGCTGCCAGTGCTCCTGCCCCTCCATCCGCGGTGGCGGCGGCCTCGGAGCTCACATGCAGAGCGCAGAGATCCTCCTCAGGGTACACTCCCCACGAGTGACCGCCTGGAGACAGAGCGAGAGACTTCATGTAGAAAACACTGACCATAACCATGCCAATAAAGCTTCTTTTTTTTTTAGACCAAGAGACAACACACACACACACACACACACACACACACACACACACACACACACACACACACACACACACACACGCACGCACACACGCACACGTGCACACGATAAAAGAAAACAGTCTTCACTACAGTCACTAAGATTTATTGATCCAGACACTTTCATCCTGCAATGATCCTGCAGAGAAGACCACTCAGGACTTGAGTCGAAGTGCCAGGTTGGTTGGTCAACTGCTTGGTGTTGCAGGTTGAAGGCCTTTGAGCCGCGGTGAGGGCAATCAATAAATCAATCAATCAATCAATCAAGTAAGTAAGTGAATCCCTTTAAAGCGGCTTACCTAAAGTTTTTAGCAGCAAGGTTGTGTGCAGCAGCATCACCAAAGGTGCCATGTACTGGAGTGCAATAACACATAGGTAGTAAAAGACCCGGGCCACCTGCAAGCACAACACAGACCGTCCAAACAGTTACATGAGAGAGAGTTGAAAAACACAGAAGGTGGTATATGGAAAAAAAATATGAAGATGTCCAGAAATTATACTAAAATGGACTCTTAAAAAAAACCATGAGACAGCGAGGGAGAAAAAGAGAGAGAGGCATTTTTGGGAGAGCAGGAGAGAGGGGGAGAGAGAGAGAGTGAAGAGTTTCACGGAACAGAAAGTAGGCATTCAGACAGTCTGGCTATCAGGGCAGAGGAGCATCCATTTGAGAGTCTCACTTAGGACTTGGCACATCAAACGGCCTCCTCTTCTCCACCGCCTGCTCAGGAGAGGAATGGGGTGCAGATGATTGGGGGAGGTGGTGTGGGGGGTGGAGGGGAGGTTTTGATCTCTACTGAGGCACCACTAAGCCCAAATGGCGGCTCATTTCCCTGATATGGCTCGGAGAGGTTGAAAGCAAGAAGGGGGGCGCAACAATACTCCCCATTTCCCCTTTTCAGCGCCAACATGTTTCTTTTTACTTGGCGTTAGCACATCTGTCCACAAAGTAGGCTCGAGGCGGACGCGGCTGCATTTGAGCGCACCTAACTGGCCCTAGTGCCCCTCGGAAAAGGCCACATGTAAGAGGATACACAAAAAAAAGAAAACTGGTAACATGAATGAATGAAAGCATTTTGTCCATCTCCTGCCAAATTAATCTTCCTCAACTCCGCTTCGCTGAACTTTGACCTTCTCCCATTCACATCTCCTCCATGCAAGACCCTAATACCAAGTCTCAAAATAATAAAAAGGGCCATTTTTCAATGGCATATAAAGAATTAGGAGAATGTATGCGGGGATAAAGTGTCACGTGTCACATGGAGCTTTTGGTGCGGACCAGGGTCTGCTTGAGTCTTCAGTTTGGTTTGGTTTGTTGATGTGAACGCCATTTTCCAAACTCTTGGGTGCACCAAGGGGCCGTACCAGTGTCCTCCAGAAAACGGAGGCCTGAGGTTACAGTTCACCTGAACTCCAGTGCGGTTCGTATTTGGTGTGAAAGCTATTCGATCTAGAACCAGGAAGTAAACACTACTGATGACACAATAAATAAATCACAGTTAAATGCAACATGCAATTTTCTAAAACGCTTCAAAAAAAGAGGGCTGGATGACAGCTACGTGACAGTTCCTGCTTGAGGGTATGAATGTATGCTCTGTAAGCAAAGCTTCAAATTCATCTTGCATTGCCATCTGTCTCCGCAAAAAACCCTTCTTATCCGAGAAGCTCGCATCATTTATGGCAGAGCGAAAATGACCAAATTGACAAAAAGATGTAGAAAAACAACCTTTACTTTGAGTCGTTGCCTAGCGTAAAAAAAAAAAAAAAAGAATGCACGTTGCTTACATGTTGACCTAAACAGACCAGTGTTTGCAACCCAATAACGTCACGCGTAAATAATCGAGTAGGGGCAGGGGGAGGGAGGAACAATCACACTCTAGTTCGGAGCAGCAAAGTAGACAGAGTGTGAAAACAGCTATTTTCCCACCCTAGGTGTCTGCCCACCCCAAAAGAGGGAGAGTGTAGTCCCAGGTGTGGTCACAAGCCACAGCCAACACCCCCTCACCATCTTCTGCAGGTCGACGGTGCTGATGCGGCCGGCCTCCTTCTTCATCTGCTCCACGGCCTTATTGGCCAGGTTGAGGTAGGCCTGCAGGTGGTGGCGCATCATGGCCAGCCGCAGAGCGCACAGCAGCAGGATGGCCCACAGACGCAGCGTGTCAAACGTCCGCTCAGTCATCCTGAAAAGAGGGAGAGAAGGGACACAAAGGGAGAGAGAGGGATGTTAGAGGGATGGAGGAAGAGGGAGAGAGAATGGAAGGGAGGAACAGAGATACATAAGTAGGGGGGTGGAAAGTCATGAAGAAAGAAAGGGGAGAGAGAGAGAGAGAGAGAGAGAGAGGCAAAGAGAAGGTTGGAAAGTAGGGGAGAGAGAGGGGAGTTGGAGAGAGAGAGATCAGGGTAAAAAGAAAGAGAAAAGAAAGACAGAGAGCCAGCGTGAGATGGGGTGAAGCGAGAGAGAGAGAGAGAGAAAGAGAGACAGAGACAGAGACAGAGACAGAGAGAGAGAGAGAGAGAGAGAGAGAGAGAGAGAGAGAGAGAGAGAGAGAGAAAGAGATGGGGTGAAGCACTACTGGAAACAGAGCGAGCAGAGTGGAGCGTGGGTGGGTGGAGATCACTCACAAAGGCACACTCTCCTTCCCTAGAGTGGGGTTCATTATGTAGTCCTTCGTTAAAGGCTTCACCCACAGCAGAACCATTATCAGTGGGGCCAGGAAGTTGATGTGCAACAAAGTCCTGTGAGACAGAGAGGCGCACACACACACACACACACACACACACACACACACACACACACACACACACACACACACAGTGTCAACACAACATGTCAACAGTGTTCAGTGTTCTTTATGGACAGCTGGAATATCTGAAGAGTACGGAGGCAAACACTTGCTTGGGAATTTCATGGGGCAGAAGAAAAAAAAAATGTTACAACTGGTTTTAAGAAAGAGAGTGAGAGAGAAAGAGATAAATATAAAGAGTGGTAAAAAAAAAAAAAAAAAAAGGAAAAACAAGTAGTGAAGGGCAATGTGGGGACGAGCAAGGCTGTGCTAGGAGGGTTGGCCACTGGTGTAGGTAATCCAAGCGATGCCGCAGGGTTACTGTAAGCTCCAAACCAAAACGGGAGCAGTCATGGAGGTGCTGAGAGCAAAGTGGATTAGCTGGGCTACTGCAATATGGTTCGCTGACCCTATATGATAGCCGCCCCCTGCCGACCCTATATTATAGCCACCCCCTGCCGACACTATGTGATAGCCACCCCCTAGCTCCCCCCAAACACACGCGCACACACACACACACACACACTCAAACTCCTTCCGCAGGCAGACTGACTGTAATTTTGAGCCCACGACCACCTAGTGGCCCAAGCCTCTGGCTCTGACGTGGGCTGAAATAAGAGACGCGTCCCAGCTGAAATAATACTCATCTGCAGCTCCGAGCAGCACTATAGGACTGCAAGGCACGCTTCAATGTGTGTGTGTGTGTGTGTGTGTGTGTGTGTGTGTGTGTGTGTGTGTGTGTGTGTGTGTGTGTGTGTGTGGATGCTGGGGGAGCAGGTGACTTTGCGATGTACATCCACAAGAGCATAACCCAAAAACACTTTGGATAGGTTTCAAAACCGAAGGATGTGGATAGAGTAAAGAGACTGGTACATCTTCCTCGTGCTTTAAAAGTGTGGGTGCGCGCGCATGTGTTCAGAAATAAAACTGCTTTTCAGTGCACAAACAGACTGGCGGGGGGGGACGGGGACTCACTGCGTCACTCTGCCTGTGGTCAGGGTGAGGGCATCCAGATGCATCTGAGCCAATCGCAGGCCTGGAAAGGTCAGGAACGCTCCAGTCAGGGAGCAGAGGAGAGCCAGGATCAGCTTGAAGGTTAGCTTGGATATGGGGCCCCTGGCGACAACAAGAGCAGAAAGAGCAGGCGCTGCTTAACAGTGGGGAGGCTATACAGCATCACACAAAGGCCCTGTAATGTTAGCATTAAATATACATTAAACATTCCTCTCGCCTCTACAAGTCCCATCATCCAGCCCCCCCCACCCCCTTCACACACACCCTTCCTCCCTCCCTCAATCTTTCACACACACACAGACCTCAAACACTTACTGCGACTGAAGCCCTTGATTCTCGAGAAACTGCACAGCACTTTCAGAGAAATTAGCGAACCCTATAATGAGAGGGAAAAACAGATAAGGGATTTATTCAAAGAGAAAGCATACTTATAGAGATTTATTCAAAGATGAAGTATACTTATAGGATTGCAAAACCAACAAAAAAAAATTATTAATATCATTTATGTTTTTATTCCCAAAAATTGAAGAAGTGAATAGAAGTATGAAGTCAAACCAACAACCACCATGACTTGACAGACACCCAACTCGTTTTTCATCCATCCCCACTCACCGCTCTCCAGGCCAAACTCCAGGTAGTTCTCAGTGACGATGAGGATGGCCATGGCCTTGACGAAGAAGAAGAAGGCAAACGTGATGCAGAGGGAGCGTTCTCCCCCCTCCTCCAGCCTGAAGTAATGGGCGGTGAGGGAGAAGAGAATCTTTCTGAGGGACTGTAGTTAAGGACCACTGACTGTCCAGAGACGAGACGAGAGCACTTTCCCTGAGCTTCAGCCTAAGGCTGGATTCCTTCAAAAAGCCTTGTGGCAGAGGATGATGATAATAATAAGAAGAAGAATTTCACACCGTCATTTTTACTTTCCACATGGTCAGTAGGATAATGCCATTAATGTACAATTTGTGGACTTAAAATGTTGCTCCTTCATAGCAGTGAGGACAAATCCCCAGAAAAGGGTAGTTTATGAGTTTCATTAGCAAACATGAAACCGAACTGCATCTTCAGCACACGCTGATAAACCGAGAGACGTGCGTATGAGTCCCTTCCTGAGTTCTAGCCCTCAGCGTGACTCAGCCCAGCTCTGTTCATGATCAACGGATTAGCGCTGTGCTTCGGATGAACGGAGTGCCACCTTACAGTGGCAACCTTTGATTAGCTTCCATACGTCTGGATTTTGTGTCTGTGTGTGTGTGTGTGTGTGTGTGTGAGAGAGTGTGTGTGTGTGTGTGTGTGTGTGTGTGTGTGTCTCTGCATCGACACTTCCACACATTGCAGACATCACCATGGAGACCAGGGCATTCCATTACTTCGCCTCCCTAGATGATATTGTGGCGCTCTGTCTCTGGCTTTTTAAGCGGAAAATAGCAGCACTTGTTGCTTCAAAGCGTGATTCAATACTGGGAGGTTTTGTCAAATGACAATCATTAACAGGCAATGAGTCTTATGCACTCTTTCACTCAATTTTCTTAGACCAAGACATTATTGGTGGGACTAAGGTCCCAACTCTGGAGGTCAAAAGAGGCTCTTTTATCAATTATTCACTCTATTCTTAAGCTGCTGCATATAGTGTTTGTGAATTGACAGGTTGCTCAACAGTACATTTTTGTAAACAACTGGGTGAAGGCATAATAACCGTTTCAATTAAATGCTGATCTTTGAAAACGCCATTTTAAGAGACCCATACACAGTTCTCCATAAGCTTTTGGCAAAAAAAAAACAGGGCTTAAGACTGATTGTCAGTCAAGTTGGTTGTGACGTTCTTACTGAAACATTGCACCACCACTGCACAACATCATTTTTACTTAGGCTGGGTGTAAACATTTACACACAATCTAAAATGAGGGTAACCTTCAAGATAGAAAACCGTAGTGTCCCTAAGGCTCTCTCCCTGTATCCACAACACCTGCAATCATATTCCACCTCTTTTTTGTAATGTTTCATATGTTGAGTATTATTGCATGTCTGTTGGCAATGAATTGACTTGCAGTGGTTCATCTAGCTGTTCCTAGCAACGACACAGTTAGCAATTAAGACCTTCTAGCGCAGCCAGCCAATGGCCCTGGTAGAGGCTCCAGACAGAATTGAGACACAATTCCTGTATTATCAATGCAACCATCATCTTCAGTCATCTTCATCTCATCCTCCTCCAAAGCTCTCCCTCACACCCCTCCCCCCCCCCCCCAGCCCTCCCTCCCTGATCGCTCTTTTTCCCGCTGGCAAATCAGTCTGCCGGGCTGCAAAAATTGCGCCTCCAATCTCTCACGGCAGGCAATCGCGTCTCCCTGCAAACTGACTGCTCTCCTCGAAGGCCGGTCACGTTTGCGGAAGGGGAGATTGATCCTTCTGGACTGTGTCGAGGTTAATGTGTGTGATTTGACAGGAGGCATTCGAGCGGCGGGCATGCGGAATCGACGAAGTAAAGGTGCACATCATCGCAGTTCCCGGTCTGTTTACATCACTAGATGCTGGACACATGACTTCAGAGCCCCGAGACCTCTTACAGTGCTGTGTGGTGTGGTTTTTGAGGTAAAAAAAACAGGGAAAAACTATGAAAAGAGCACGAATGCCTCCATTATATTCTGTGGGAATTGCATTTGGTAATCTTACGCAAGTAAGGCAAAATTACTTTCTGAAGCTGGGCTTCATTGCGACGGCAAGAAAAAAAAAAAAAAAATGGCAGTCAGTGTGACATGATGCAGTGATTTCCTGACATGAAAAGGATACATGACAAAGGCCAGGACCAGCATGCACCACACCACGCTGATGTTCATCTCTCCGTTTGCTTCAGCCACGCAGAAGTACAGCTCGGTGATGAGGTAAACCACTGTGGCGGCCACCGTGAAGTCCACCAGCCACTGGAACTCTGGGAAATAATGAAGTGCTGGAAAAAAGCAGGAAGGAATGTTAAGCAAGGGACCAACACTGATGTCCAATAGGTGCCTCAGACTTATTCATGCTTGCAGAAACCTCATGAGAACAGAATCCCCCCCCCCCCCGGAACCCTCCATACCTAGCGTGTCTACTTCGGTAATGCATTTCGTCTCCAGCTGGAGGTCGATGTCCTTGGGAATGGTCAGAGGCCTGTTGTCTATGTGCCCGTTGTGCTTCCTAAAAGGCAAGAACGTTAAAGACCCATGGGTCAAGGAAGCAAAGTATCTAGACCCTCACAAAACATTAGAGACAGATGAAGATAAACTGTGGGACATATACTCTGAATCCACTCTCTTCTCAAAAGGCATGGCAGACAAAGTAGAGCGGACAAAAAAAACACCAACTGACTGATCATTTAAGGAGGCCTTCAGTTTGACTATTTGTGCTTTTGTCAGACAGGCTGAGCCTGAGCCAACAGTGTGGGGGCCCACCTTTCAACCGCAACCTTACTGTTTCCAAGGGAAACCAAGTCACAATGTTTGCATTTTTTTTTCGACTAGGGGGGGGGGGGGGGGGGATTATCTCAAATGCTGAGCGTAGGGGACGGAGAGGGAGGGGGGAAAAAAAGGAGAGATAATTCCATACAAATACTCAAATAAAACATACTTCCCCCTGCCGTTTTGTGGGCTGCTGGCTTGTGAAGTGTTGGAGGGCAGGGGTAGAATGCTGGGAGCAGTGGGAGCAGTGGGAGCAGTGGGGCTCGCAGGGACACAGGGAGGATTGGGCCTTCCCCCTTATGAGCTACCAGATCAGGGTCTGGTGGAGGCTGGACAGGGAGAGGGTGGAGGGAGAAGAGTGAAAGGGGTGGAGGGTCCCAGGCTTGCTCCCTCCACTGCACGACTCCAGGCCAGCTGTCTGCTCCTCTACTCTGGGGCCCCCATGTTTGCACAGGGGCCTTGTGTTCTCCGGCCCCCAGCTGCACAATAGCACTGCATGACTGGGGAGTGTTTGGAAGCCTGTGTGTGTGTGGGGGGGTTAGAGTATAGGACCCACGCGCTTTAAATCATTTCATCTCCCAGCACCTGACTAAAAAATGGCTGCAGAGTTCCTGTGGTTCCGGAGGCGGGGTGGAGGACTGGTTGAGATTTGTGTGGGACAACAAAAGGTGAGCATATTGTAGATGCGGCTCAAGGGGCGATGTGCACGAGGACGCTGGAGCACCTTTTTCTCTCTCTAAAGGGATTAAGGTCCTGCTGGCCCTGACCGCATCTAAGGAGAGTGTGTATGTGTGACGGACATAATCCTCCCCCAGGCGTGTTCAGAAATGTGTGTATTTTGTGTGTGAATTTGGCCAACGAAAAAACAAGTTTTGCAAATATGTTGGTAAGATCGTAACAACACCTTCAAGCCTTACTTTCACAATAATCAAATGATGACGATGAAGACTTATCTCCTTGGAAAAAAATAGCACAGCTTCAATGTAAATGCAACATTTTTAAAAACTGAGTTGATGGTGTTCATCACCTTGCTTAGGGGTCTGGAGAATCGCATGGGAGTTTTGATGCCGTTATTTATATGGGGCCACCACTATATATTCCAAAGAAACATTAGCACAACTGAGGCCCCTGGAATCCTCAATTCAAATCGGGCTCGTAGGTGGGCCTTTTAAACTCACGCACTTCACCTCACAGCTGGTGTCAACACAGGCCTGAGGTGCACAATACTATGACTTGAATATGATGAAAGGCTCGACACCGGTCTCTCAGACTCAGTCACACACACACACACACACACACACACACACACATACAGAGAAGAGAGAGACAGAAGAATAATACCTGTCTTTCTTGCTCTTTCCCTTTTGGAGTTTTCCAGCGAGGCTTCGCAGCTCATCATCTGAGGGATGCTGGTACCAACGCAGACTGAAAATGGCATTGAGAAGGACCAGAGAAAAAAACAGTAAGGACTCAGACAAACAGAGGTGTATGACCAGAAACAATACTGACAGCAAAGAGACAGCAAAATCAATATTAACAGACAGAACTACGAAGTGCCTTGTAGCCAAACACCCAAGATAACCCGAGTGTTCGAGAAGTAGCTTAATTATCCAATTAGCTTCTTCCACATTGATTAGTGCGCCCAGTTAACCAATAAACTCAAATGTTCCACAACAAACATGTAGCCTACACAATGGCTTAATGGCTCTGAACAGAACACATCTTCAGCTCCTTAATCTGATTTGTACGGGAGCTAAAAGTAGTTTGCTGAAAGGTTTGCAGCAGGGCCCCTTGCGGATGAGACTTGAAAGGAGAGCGCTTTTCGCCCCTTTCGCAGGCGATTGAAGACAAACATTTAGCACAACCTCTTCAACTCTGTTTAGAAAACCCATGTTGTCGCACAGGCGTCCTTAGAGGGCTGTGCCTCTTTCGCTGGCTTTTCATGTTTATTTATTTATTTATTACTGGAAGGGGGTAGGGGGGGAAAAAAACATAATTAGCAAACTCTCTGGAGCCATGTGCTAGCAGGCTCTCTTCTTGAGCCAAAAGTTTTATGAAAATGTATCTCATGGAATTTTTTTTTTTAAATATATTTTTCACAAAAAAAGAAAAGAAAAAACGAAACGCTGATGAATTATTAAGAAGCTGTTTACTTCAAAACACATATGGCCCTAATTAGAGGAAATGAAGCAAGCTCCTATAGTCCTCCTGGGGCTTATTCCGCTATCTGATGAGCCCTTTGGTCTCGCTGACGCATCCCCAATGATTATGGGGTTGGACCACAAATAAATAATGAAATAAAATTCCTCTCAGCAAACAATGAATAAGGTGAATTATTTCAGGGTGAATCAATTACTCCTGTGATGGTCCAAGACAATTTTTTATAACCAACCAACGGCAAATTATGTAGTAGGTGAATGGACAGGAAATGTCAAGTAAGAGAGGGAAGTGAGACACCTGTCACACCACTGTACTTTACCCGCCACTGCAGAGGAGCCATCTTGCGAAGGAGTAGTGTGGTATGATCTTCTGGATCACGCTGGCCATTACCATGGTAACTACCAGCTGCACACTGATCACACCCTGTGGAGACACACACACACACACACACACACACACACACACACACACACACACACACACACACACACACACACACACACACACACACACACACACACACACGAGAAAGTTCACATGAGTTCACCTGGACCACTCTTGTCAAGTGGTCAACTTGGTCTATAGCTGTTTTCCAACTTTACAACCAAACTTAATATAATGTTAAAACTGGCAAGGGAATCTATGCACTTTACTAGCTACATGACAACATAGGAAAATAACTGACCTTAAAGCTTTTCTCTCCCCTTAACTGTTTATTCTACAGCAAAATCGACCCTTACTGAAAGAATAGAAGGTGTGTACTAGTGTAGCAATAGCTTGTCTGTTACCTTACCATTACACTCCCTAATCCTGTGCCAGTCAGGAATACCCTAGTGGTCAAATGCTGTGTTGAATACTGTGAAGAATGCTATGCAATGTATCTCTAGGCCTGTGCTTCTGTGAGTGTAAAGTGAAGCATGCAAGGTAGACTTCCAAGCCTAGTAGATGGCCATTTCAGGTAGTCTTATCTAAAATACAGCATTTGTTAAGAGAATGTTAGAGAGTTGGAAAGCGTCAAGGTAAATTTCTTATGCAACTGGACTGAATTTTTCAAAGACAATTATCTACATCTTTGCATTTGCGTGGGAGAGTGCATAGCATTACCAGAATCCATATGACAAACACACAGTTGCTGCTCTAAGCTTGTCCTGCACAGAGGCAGAGAAAGTGAACTCACACCCAAATTACTGATGAACTCTGTAATTACTTCATGCCTAGCTGACAACACAGGGCAGATTTACTGTTGCCTGTATCACACTGTCATCTAATTGAGGCAGGTCACCATGAGTGCTGCGCAGGTGACTAGGTGCATATGAATATCCTTACCAAATCAGAACATCATTTCCCCTAAACGCGGTGCTAGATAGACAGCAAAAATGTATTTCACGGAACTCGAGGTTCGATGTGTACTTTCTGTAGGCTACAGAGAAGAAATCAACTATGCAATTATTTATTCATTTAACAAGGTCAGCCAGTTCATTTCATTCCACAGTCTGAAACTGAACAGCGTAAAGTTGGAGGAAAAGCATTTCACGTTTTTTTCTTCTTCATTTTTTTTCTCCCAGCGTGTTGCATGTCTCATTTGGTTAAATTTGTTTCTCCAAACAAAATGCCTTTATGTTTCCCTTGTCTCTATGTGAGGCATTGTTATAGCATTCAACATGTTCCTCTACAAATCAAGACTCAACCTAGGAATGCCTTGAGGGCAGAGTAATGCTAGCCTGACATTACAGATGAAATATTCCAATTGGGTTTTGGCTTCTCAGCTGAAAAACTGCAGAGGTCCTTCTATACTTCAAACCTTTACATCCTACAGTCTACACGTTCACCCTCTCTGCCCTATATGGGAGTGGATGTTATGGGGTTTCATTTTTTATTTTTAAAGGCAAGAATGCGGCTGCACACACTTAATGATATGAACAAATATCATGCCGAAGACCTGAAGGACGCATTCAAAACTAGTTCCCTTGTGAGTAACTGGAAAACTGTCAGCTCAGTTACATTTCACTCAGTAAGCCACTTACAACAGAGCAGCTCAATCTGAGAGTAATTTAAGTGGACTTCGACAGGATTTCTCCAGAGGTGTTGGCTATGATTCCACGGCGCCGGCGTTGCCATTCTGCACAGACAAACATGACCAGGAGTCTCCTTGAAAACCTCATGTAACTCTTGGCCTGTGAATGAATGCCCCTTCCTCAAGCCCCTGTGGCCAAGATGCCCTGAGAGTCCAACTACAAAAACTTCGGTACAGTGGTCTAGACAGCTAAAAAAGCTAATAAGCACATAAGCTAAGATTACTTCTGAGAAGGGAGGAGGCTTTGAACAGACATTATAAACTGTCAAGCTAAGCCTACAAAAGTGGTTAGGCTAAATTCCTTACTGGTAGAGTAATGCTAACTTAGAAAAGATCCATAGCTATAAATTGGATCCTAAAGCCCTAAACCTACTAGGATGCTAGCAAGCAGGGGATTCTGGGTATTACACCCAATGTAAGCTGCTTACGAGGTGGGCATGAGTCCTGCTTAGAATGGCTAACTTCCAATAAGTGAAATGATCTTGTGGTGTCTGAATTTTGGCTCACCGCTATATCATAGATCCATATTTCAAGCAAAGACTTGTAAGGCATGGCAGCCATTGCTGAAGGTTTTGCGATGGAAACACAAACTTGTGAATGCCCTTTGCTGACACTCCATCCAGCACCAGACACTCTGATAACAACACAGGGAACAGTACATATTGTTAATCTCATGATACACCCTCAACACTAAGTGCTTTAGTTTTTTCTTTGTCCTCTCGTCAAGGTCACCGGTATCTGCAGCACCTTCTCAGTGAAAAAACAAAACTGCCTGTGACAACTCTATTTCACACTAGCTACAGCCACACACTAACAGGGGAAGAAAAGAATGGACAGTACCTCAGAGGGTCCTTTAGTAATCGAAATTCATAGCGTCGACTTGCCATTCCAACATTGTCATTATTGCTTCTGAGAAAAAACGGCAAACACCAAATCCCCGCTAAGACACATTTCCACATGCATCCAACCCTGCCCGGGCACTTCGAATAATGCATAAAGAAGCGGTGGAGAGCCGTCGCCCACCTCTGTAAGACAACTGAAGCCGACTTTATTACCTGAAGTGAAAATGGTTACCGAGAGCAAGGAAATAAGGTCATAAACACAAGCCACAGAGAGAATGTGTGCGAAAAGGGTGACTGTTTTACAGTGTCTCCACCCTACATTTTTATAAGCTAATTTTACCTTGGTCTCCCCATGTGCGTTCCCTGAGCCACACACACACACACACACACACACACACACACACACACACACACACACACACACACACACACACACACACACACACACACACACACACACAGTGCTGATGTAGCACTTTCCTCCCAGAGTTCTGTCAGGAGATGCAGAGATTTGAGCCAAAAAAGAAAAGCAATTCAGATCTTCGATTTTGACCTGAGAACTGAGGCTAGGTTCCGTGAGAGGGGTATTTTTTTTCAAACACTGAGTGGTGATCTTAAAGTGTTGCTTGGTGGGGAGATAAAGAGAGTGAGAAGAAAAAGGATAATATAAAGAGAGCCAGAGAAACGAGAGAAAAAAAAAGAGAAAATGGGTGCCATTCAGCCCTCACTGCGAACTAAGAAAAGTAAAGCATACACTCTTTCAACTCAAACTTAATACAGGCACTGCAAGGGCAGAGGTCCATTTCTGGGCCAATTTATTTCCTAGTCAAAAAACCTTGGCCAAAGTGACCTGTCTGGTATCAGGGTATAACAGGCGAGATGGAATTTCTCCCCCTAACGTGTCCCTGGGGAAATGTAGGTCAAGCGGAAAAGAAAACCCACACGCACCTGGCTGTGTGGCCTGACGGATCCCGGCCAGGGACACCGACTAGGCCCCGGAGAGCCCACTGCCTCGGAGGAAATTGAACCAGCATGGGCATGCTTATCTCCTTCCGTCCTCCTGACCCAAGACCCATGGAGGTCAGATGAGGTCAGAGGGGGGCCTCCCCAGATAACAAGCAGCTAAGAGCTCAAACACACACACCACAAACACAAACACACACACACCACAAACACACACACACACACACACACACACACACACACACACACACTGGCCTTCCATACAAACTGTGCTGGATGCACTGAAGAGTACACACCTGGATCTGATGCATCTAGAGTTGAAGATATAGCTAAAACAATGCAACTGTAAGACCTTTCTGCGGGCTGATGTGTTAATCCCCGATAGCCAAAAGGGAAGAACAACACATATCCATCCCTGACCAAAGATGGACAGTTCACTTGACGGTCCCCGGGCGCTTACAAGCTGCCCACTGCTCCTGGGGGGGAGGAGGGACAGTCCAGGATGGGAAAAGGCAGAAGATAAATCCACCGCGACCTCAGGCCTGCGTGTGCGTGTGCGTGTGTGTTCCAGTGTGTCGTGTGTGCTAATAAAACCTGACAATCGTACTGTAAGTGAAACTGACAGCCTTACCTTACCAAAAGCTGTGATAGTTTGGGGGGGTGTAAAGATGCATGCATAAGTCAGGGATCACCCAGTGCAATTTAAAAAAAAGTTTTGATGACAACAAACAACAGGTACAAAACAGAGTAAACAACTGTCTACAGCACTGTGATCGATCTGTCAACATCCTCTACCTACATTGTAGATTTACTGTAAACATTTTACATGTTTGGGCCATCCAGTCTCTCAGAAACATTGCTTTGTTGTGATCCTGGCCATTGTTGTTACCAAAACACTGACAATTACCACTACAGATGCATTTCTCCAGGAAAATGTGATTGTGACCGCAGCAGCCGTCGGCCATTGCTTACAGTAACCTATAGAATTACGTGAATGCTAACACAAGAACACACATAACTACAAGAAAGGTTTGACTCTCCAACCACCTGTTGGATGAGGAACAAATATCATCTAACAAGGCACAGGGCACCAATGACCCACTGACATTCTGGCACACACAGAGGCAGACACACACTCTTCAAAATCAGTTAATGTTCAAAATGAGTTGATGGTCTCCTTTCATTGTGTGCAATGCACCTTACAGAGATCTAAGAAGAACTCAAACACTTCCATCCTCAGAATGTCTGTTGTCTTTGCCTGCTCTCCACAGCAAGAGATGGCAATTAAGACTCTTTTCATTGTAGTAGCTTAGTGGTGGAGTGACCTACTCAGCCCTACCCCATTGAAGTGACCCCATTCAAAGAGTATCATAAAGTGTTTAAACTCACCTCTTTAGAGCTCATCTGTTATTCGAATGCCTTTGTAACATTGTGTTACATATTTGCTGACTACAAACCAACACAAGCAGCAATGTTTCATAACAAACAAAAATAACCAGCTGACCCATCAATTAGCTGCCTACAAACACCCTATAAAGAATTAGGACAGACCTGTTAGTGCTACAATGGAATTGATATTGTGAAAACCGTGGGAGTTCAAACGGTTTTAAAATAGCCTGGAATAATACGAAATATAAAAAGAATAATAAAACGTAAGAAAAACAATATGTGATGCTTACGCAGTCACATAATTAAGACACAGATGGGCGATTCTGATTATTGTAGGCCAATCTATGCATGACATAGCCTACATGGAAAAAGGGGGGGAAATCAGAGGCTCTATACTACGCCAAACGTTTCAAACAGACAATATACCATGGTAACATTCTAAGAAACAACAAAAAATGTATATATACATGATTGGTCAAGCTGAACCATGTTGAAATGTGTAAGCCTAGTTGCTGATTCCAGACAGTTCAACCTTTATGTAGGGTTTTGACTTCACCTTCAAGTTTTAACTATCAAGAGGTCTGGTTCATTTTCAAAATTGCAGAGATGTCTAAATGAACTCCACCAACAACTTGTCAAAGGTATCACTTCCCTTCCACAATCTTCAATTATGTTCTTATTTATATTGTGTTCTTATAAAACAGAGGAGCTAAGGACAGACTAAACTCGAACAGCTTGGGGAATTTCCCTACAAACCTGATGTGACAAAGTGATGGAGCCCTAACATTTTGAAGAACTGGCAAACTGATTTACCCTAGAACATAGAGATATCACTTTAGCAGGAGAAGGGGCAAAAACTTTCAGCGTATAAGACCTCAAATCAAGAATTGATTCAGAAGTCATCAGTGTTCATTATGTAGGCATATTGCATTAAAGTCAGGTGAGACTACAGCCTGGACAAAATCTGAGCTAGGTAAGTTTTATTAAGAAAAATAAATGACCTTACAAGCAAAGTATTAAGGACCCTAGTTGGAGGACAAGCTGAGGTCAAACACAGCCCTTGATGTCCCCTGGCCAGGTGGGGTAACGTTACACACCTTTACCTGAGCCGAGAGCAACGAGTTAAGTTATGCTACATTTATGAAACACAGAACAGTACCTATGAACGTCACACCCCACTCAAATTGTAAATCAGAGAAATGACTGCTATGTTTACTTCGATAACTGTCCAAATCCAGCATTGATTGCTTGTGTACCGGCCTATACCATACGTAGCGTTCATTAAGATACTCTCAGCTAGCCACCTAGCAATCGACATTGACACCTGCACGTTAACGTTAGCTAACTGTACAGTTATCTACCACGCCATGGTTTACCATGTACAGTGGACAGAGTGCATCAAACAAGACACTGGACATCACATTACTCCAGCAGCAATATCAACTAATTTTTAAATGCCGCTAAATGATCTTAACGGTATCCAGAAAGATAGCTGAAACACAATTCTATGCACCAATCTATCTAGCTAACGTTAGCGAAAATTGCTAAATGTTAGCTTGGGACACTCACCATATTGATGTAGTAGAACGGGAATGGATTCAACGCCGACTGACTCACTGAACACCCCTTCTCGGAGATCAAGCTGCACGGCGCACATAAGCCTTTCTGACGTTGGTAATGTTTAAGAATAATTTGTAAGATAGACAGATAACGCCCCTATACACCTGACATCGCCTGTGGTACACTGATCCAACCCCAGCTCCAATGTTTTCAACCGCAGTAGAGGTCACGCTAAGATTTTTGGAATATAGCTTACCATAGATATGCTTGTATGCCGAATGTATAGTGTTGCGTATTTTAATATTTCCAAGTTAACTATTTTTTTTAAAGTAAAATGATTGATATTCTAAATGGTTTACATCTAAGACTATATCGGCTTATGCCTGTTAAAGACATTTATTGTTAAATAAATATAGCTTTTATCTAGGCACATATATAGCCACCTAAAACCCGAAGAAGGACCTGTCCACCGGAAGCAGTGCTGAAAGAGCTGGCGGAGGGTTGTTTAACCCTTCGTGTGTAGCAGAGCGCTGTCAAACTGTATCAAATCGAGCGATTATTGGTGTTACTGTTATACACGGTACATGAGACTTTTAAACGCATTGATTTC
>NC_045158.1:15250294-15260294 GCF_900700415.2 Clupea harengus | reverse complement strand
CAAGCAGTGCAGAAACATAGGAGATGCATACCACATATGGCTAGAGGTTTTGTGCAGTGTGCAATGTGTATATAGCGAACACCATTATTTTCATGTGTAGTGTTTACAAATGTATACAGGGATCCTGGCTATGCTGTCTTTTATAGCCCTTCCTGAAATGCAGTCAGACAGACTATGAATGAATAAATTGCAGTCCCAGAGGAAATCATTGTAATGCTTTTAAGCCCGAACACATGAGTCACAAGAGACCATTTCCACATATAGGTTTTTAACTAATCATTAGCTTACAGTTGTACAGTAAGTATCGAGATAATGTGTGTTAACTGTCATCCAATTATTAAATCTTGAAAGAGAAACACTATGAAAATGCTTGAAAGTGGTTACGAAGACCTTTGTTTTTGTGTTTGAACAAAGCGTCACAAATTATGTCTATTTTCAGTGTAGTACATATGTGTTTTTTCTCATTCACTTGGCTGTTTTTAATCCGTTTATGTGCACATTTATTCTATGGGCGCTCAGGAGATATAGCAGATGGTGAAGCGTCTCTTTACATGTCATTATGTGCCTATCTTCGTTTTTTCAGTAGCTACTTGGGGCTTTTCACAGCAAAGTGTGTCCAAGAGACTATTAATGATTTTACTGCATTTTTTATTACATGTAGTATATATATATATTAGGGGGGGGGTCCGGTGGTTCTCAGACAACTGCATAATTATTCCCTCTCAGATGACCACAAAGACACTGAGCAGATGAGCATGCATGCGTTCCCACACTTACACGCCGCCTGATCTACATCCGACTTAGCCATGCAAAGGCCCTCGTGGCAGCCGTCTGAATTAGCATGTGTCTCACAGACACACAGGAGGATGGGAACAGTCCCCTGTGGGTCATTGAGCGAAACGGTTCCCCCGCTCCCCATCTCTCTCCATCTAGCTAATGCCAGACTAATGCTACAGACTCAGACAGCCATCTGAAGTTTGGTCCTGGTCTGCTGGCCCTTTGATAACGATCCAAACACTCTGAATTAACACACACGGCTGTCGTGTAGTAGCTAGTGGAGCTGCAGCTTACCGCTAGGATGAGGATTTGATGCTTAGCAGTCATGAGTCCTAATTATGGTGCATGATAGCCCACAGCCATGTTAACAATAATGCTATTGGTTGAGACTGACTAAATAACAGACCAATTGCTAAACCTATCATGGCACAGTGCAAATCATGACGTATGTGGCAAATATATGAAGTGTGATTATAAATATACATATTTTTCTCTAATTAGCCGTGTTCTTGCCTCAAGTTCAAGTTTAAGGCCATAATCAAATCAGGAAGTGTCTGTGTTTGCCAGGGTGTCAGACTAGGCTGGAGCAATACACATTTGATTTACAAGTCCCAGGGGAGGACCATCTGAGTCCTGGGCTGATGGCGCAGGGACCACGTCTAGACGGACCCCCTTTTGTTCAGCCAGCCCTGTCTGAATGGACGAACTTCACCTCTGCCTTGTCACCGCGAGACACAAGGGGGACAGGGGGACAGACAGAAGGGGTGTGGGAGAAAGAGAGGGTGAGAGAAAGAGGGGTTTCCCACCCTTCTTTTTCAAAAGAGGGGTGTCTCTTTCTCAGCACCCACTTTCTCTGCTGGCGAGTTTCTCTAAGGTCCTGACCTCCACTAGCTCTTTTAGAAACAGTATGATGTGAAACAGTCGCTTGAAATTATTTCTAGAAAGAACTGCATATATTCTAACAGGCTTCATTATGGGTCAATGAGGCAATGTAGACTATTGCAACATAGGGCAATTTAGTGTTCCAACAGTTCAGGGCTTCAGTGTTTTTCATGAAACATCATGTCTCACCTTACGCTATTTCTATATAAACGGACGCAATCTATTTACAGCATTCAATTTCAAATGTACAGCGTATACCAGGGAATAATGCGCAGTCATATATCGATAAACAATGTGCAAACATATGTCCTACTGGAGTAAAAGGGGAAAAGGATTTAACTTCAAATTAAACAAATGCCTCTACATATCACAAATGTGTTCTAAATGACTGTACAAATATTACAAACCACTGTACAATTATTATACAAGCTTTTCAAATCCAGAACACATACATATCCAAGTGATTTCCTGCTGCAAAACCCCTCAATATTGTATGCTATCAGGATAGCGGTAGAACACTACCAGCTAGCTCGCTTCCCAGTGGTAATGTTTTTCAGTTTTGTCCACTCGAACTGTTAGTTTACCACCTCTCCTCCAGTGCCGGCACCCCCATGAAGACTATTTGGGCTTTGGTGGGAGACCTGGCAGGTCAGCCCACGTCCTCTGATGATTTCATCTTATGGACAGACAGGGATGTGGACTCATGTTAACAAGCGTGAGGAGGTTGGGGAGTGGGGATTGGGGAGGGAGAGAAGAAGAGCTTCTCTGTGTGTGCCTCTCTCTCCCACTAGCCCTTAACTTCGCTCCAGTTTACCAAATGGTGTTGGTTCTTGCTCGGGGCCGTGGATTAATTGAAAGGCAGAAAGCACTGTGGTTGTTTAAACCGTGGTGCCCCGGGGCATGCTGGGAAAAAGAGAGCAGGCCCACGAAGCAGTGGGTTTAACCCGTGAGATCTGACAGCCTTAATGGTGAAGCAGAGAGGGTGCTACCCTGCTTTCATCCTCCCTGGGTCCAACACAACAGTCTAGGCTGCCTGACAACCAGCAGCCCTTGATTGGTTTAGTCTTTAGCCTCGAATTGTCAACAACGCTCAATTGATTTTGTTTAATGTGTGTATCCTTTTGACCTGCAGTATGTAAAGAAAATAAAGGAAGTCTTTTAGGTGTCTTTTAGCTTATATTGTTCTATCCGCTGTTTTGTTTTAATTTGCTGTTTTGACAGCATCACTGCATTTATGTTTCATGAGGGCCCAGAAAAAGAGAGGATTAATATTTAGTGCTATGCTCCAACAAACACAAGAACCTTTAGCAGAAGGCCAAGCAGTATATTCTAGTGAATGATTCTCAGTAGAAACTAGATACCACGGCATTTTTGGCCCTTTGTTTTCTGCTTAGGTTGGTATGGTGGAAAACCAAAGGAGTTCCATGTTAGGTCAAGGAATTTCAAACCGACTAAAATAAATGTGTCAGCTAACAATTTTACCAAAAGACAAATGATACCTCACCAAACATTCCCTTATGGCAAACTGTGTGGTAATGATGAACAAGAATTTTATTTTTGAAAATACTGCTCATATCGTGTGCGCAATAAAAATCAAATTGTCAGAGAAATATCTGACTAGTTGTTATGACTGGATGATACTTGTGCCAATTTGGTTGTCAAAGTCATACGGCTTGGCGTTGGACCCAATCTCTGTTATAACTATATGTCAGCTGTGAATTTCACTAGAAACCGAGGCATGGGGGGGGGAAACTGTTATGGTCCAATAAAACATGCTTCACTCTCCACCGCTGAGAGTGTGGTGCAGCCTTGCTGCAATAGCCAGTAATGTTACATATCAATAAAAATATACAAGACAGTGTCACACACACACGGGCCTCGTGTCTCAAGGCCAGTGGTCTGGGGCTCCCTCCTGAGACTCAACATTCCCCACTGAATCTGTCCTTCAGAATCAATATCACCATCTACTAAGCATGAATATACTGTACACACATACATACATACACACACACACACACACACACACACACACACACACACACGCACACAAAGAAAAGGGGAGGGGGGAGACAGGAGATGGAGCCGGAGAAAGAGAGTGAAATAGAGCACGCGGAATACATCAGAAAAAGAAATGAAATCTGTCAAGCATCCTGCGCTGTGAACGAGTGACGCTGAAGGTGTTAAAAACAGCAGACAGGAGAGAGATGACCAACGGCATGCTCCTGGGAATGCAGCATGGGCATCCGCACAGGAAGAAGGAGGAGGAGGAGGAGGAGGAGGAGGAGACGTAAATATTTCCGAGAGCGCTCCTCTTCATCCTACTCCTCGGAATCTGTAGTTTCAGCACCCTTTCCCCACCCTTTCCACCGAAACAAGAGGTGACATGTCGCATTCGACTTTTTGGAGGCTATTGACACCACCGCGCCTGCCGCACCAGCTCTCACCTTGAGCCGTTCCTATGAAAAACACTCCAAGTGCACGGCAACAATCGCCGTCGCCCTGCCGACATGAATGCTGAGAGGCAGGCGCTCGCAAGCGAGAGCACACTCTCACATTTTTCCCCTTTATCATATCCCTGTGTCTGTCTCACAGTACAAATGCCAGAGCCTATCCCTCAAAACAGCTCTCTTAAAGGTGTGTGTGTGTGTGTGTGTGTGTGTGTGTGTGTGTGTGTGTGTGTGTGTGTGTGTGTGTGTGCGTTTTGCCTGTGGAGGAATTGCAGAGGAAGAAAAGGCGTAGTGTTGAACATCCTGGTCCTCATTTTTCTTTCATGGAAGTTTGAAAAACGTGTATGTGTTGGGGGTGGGGGTGGAAGAGGGGTGAGTTTGGTATCTGTGCGTCCATGGGGAGTGCAGCCAGGTGGATGGTTCCTCTGAGCTTTGTGTTTTTTTTTGTGCCCCTTCAGTGAGAATAAGATAACACAAAGTCCTGCTATCTGCAGATAAAAGTGAAAAACGGCACAGTACTTTCTTTTCAGGAAAAAAAAGGGAGAGGAACGAATAGGTTGGAGAAAGGAAGAATGTAGCAGAATTCTTCGGAGGGTAATGGAGTTTCTGAGTTTCTGACTTAAAATACCCCTGCTATGGACCTCTCCAAGGTCACTTGCGTCTGGCCTAAAAGCACTTTGCATTATTTTCTTTGCCTCCTCGCTCTTTTTTAAAATTCACGTGTCAACAGAGAAGAAAAAGTTCTTGCATTTATTCCTCACAGTTTATTGTGGATCAATCCTAAGTGACTCCTGCACTGGGCTTGGCTTTTTGTGGTTCCCCCACGCTTTTTGCACAATTCAATTGAGCCAGAGTGATGTGGGGAGAGGCACCGATAGTTCTGGGAAGAACTGTTTTAAGACCTGTGACGCATAAGTCACAAAGTTCCATAAATCTTCATAGGTTTTTGGATAGACTAAGTCTATCAATATGCCTGATTCAATCTCGCCTCTGCCAGTCATTTTAGAAATTTCTTTGTTTTCCAGCACTGGATTAGAATTGAAAAATAAAATAATCGTTTATGGGAATGGCTGGACTACAGTGCCTCTGATGCATGTGCCAATTTTATTCTCATGAGTTATCAGTTGAACAGTGCACAACTGTCGCAGTGTGACCTTTGGAGAGCCGTGGTGCAGCAGTCTCAGTGTATCTGGATCTACTCAGGAGGAGAGACTGTTCTAGAATAATAACATGTATCTCTTATTGTGTGGATAACACCACTGCGTCTCTCTTGACAATGCTACTGGTCACAATGCATTGAGACTATCAATACCACAAGACTGTTTGTTGGATTCCCCTGTTGATTTTTTCAAGGATGAGAAATGGAGTCCGATGCGTGCATCTCATCCCATGCTTCACAGGTTAATCATTGGCAAATCGCATCCATGAAAGTGTAACAACATGTGTATTAAATGTCCGTTAAATTATAATTACATACTTGTAGTTGTGTAATTACTACGATACTACTATGCTTGGCCCGTGACCAATCGAACCTGGTATTTTTCCTGGACGACGGCAAAGACAAAAAAAAAAGGCTTGGGGCTTCAGATAACGATTATAAATAAACGATTTCTGACAAGCAGAGAATCCACACTGGCGCACCTGTCACGCTCTCCGAAATCTCACCACCAGCGTCAGTGATCCAGGTGTCATAGCGTGCTGCTAGCACGCCAGCCCCCCTGGTCATCCCCCCCTTTCCTCTTAAGCGCTTCTGACCACTGAAGATGGATAGTCTGCGGACTACAAGTGGCCACGACCCAGAGTGGGGGAACGCAGCTGGGCTGCTAGAAGAGCCCCGAAGCCTTTCATCTCCTCCTCAGGATGGCAATTTGACGCGAGGGGAGCGATGATGAGAGGATACTGACCAATTAGTGTGAGGGACAGCATGAAAAATGCAACAACAAGCCGAAGACACAGATCTAACATCAGAGAGAGAGAGAGAGAGGGAGGGAGAGAGGCAGTGAGAAAAAGTTGGAGCGAGAGAGAGAGAGAGAGAGAGAGGAAAGGGAGGGAGACAGAGAGAGGGAAGGAGGAAGAGAGGACGATATGGGGGAAAGAACATCAGAAAGAAAAAGAGAAAAAGAGAGATAATGGTGGTGATGATGATGATGATGATGATGATGATGAGGCTGATGATGATGATGTGGGTGTACAGACAAAAGAATGAATATCGAAAGGCTAATGTACAGATAGCGTGGATATCCCTCCCCAGAACATCATTTGTTCCATTTGGACAAGCGGGTGACAGCTCACAGCACATCAGTCTTCTGAAACAGCACCAGAGGAGCCATCTCATCCCCATGATTCTTAGACTGATCATTTTAATACCTCAGCATTAAATATTCAACAATCCACTCGGAGGTAATCAAAGCAAGACAAAGGCAGGATCTCTTCTGTTTTATACAACATATCATTTATTAGAAAAATAAAGACAAATCTTCAAAGTAAAATAAAAACACAGCAACAATTTCCAATACAGAACACAGAATGGAAATGTAACTTTCAAAGTGCACACATTCGATGATGAATGTTGTAGTTTCATAGTGCTTTAGATTGCGTAGTATTTTTATAATCCTGTTTCCACATTGTCAAAGATATGTGGGATCCATAAAACAAAACTGTGCAGCCACTGTGGTACTGGTCCCTGAGGCAACTTGTGGCAAGGTGAAGATATTCTCAGCATTTCCCAACATTCCTTTCACATTTGCAGGAAATTGTCTTGGGGAACCGGCAGTACTCTTATTAAGCATCAGTTGCCATGACAAAAACAGTCAAGTCTTCATTAAACTGTCATTTTTAGCTTTAGCTTGTCCATAACAGGATTTTCCTTTTATTGCGCTGTGGAAGAAGACTGCTATGTCCAGAGTTTTCCCATAGTTCCACCCAATGTCGAAGAGGTATGGTACAGACATCTTTGACCTGAAAGAGAGACAGAAGGATGTTTTAATGACCAGACTGATACAAAGGATAACATATCACAAAGACACTGGAGAAGTTAAACTGCCACTCAATTGCCAAGATCCTGAAGATGTCCTGGACTACACAACTACTAACACAATGAACTGTTTAGTGAACAAAACAATAAGTATAACCTCTGCTCTTTGAATTAGCGGTGGAGGTCATTTGACCACAATCTCAGAGATCTCGAGAAAGCGATACGGAGTGATCATCATGTAAATGGGTGATTATGACATGTGATCCCTCCCTTACTAAAGTTAAGCAACAACCGGAATAAAACTAATCTGGAGAGGAATGGGAGAAGAGAACAGAAGAGAAAAAAAACAGGTTTTATGAGCCTGTGTGCACGTCACACGCAGAACTTTTGTTTCCCCCCATTCTGCAGTTTCCCTTCTTCTCACATGGATTCTCTTACATGATACCCCTTTAACCCGATAAGACGTTTTTTTTCCCCTCTCTCCTTCCTTTTCTTTCTTTTTCTTGTGGTGAACACAGATCTGGGAGTGCCATTGCATTTTGGGCTTCTTCTTATTTTTCTATTATTCTCGCATGTGCTGTGAGGGAAGACAAGGAGTTATCAGATTGCACTTCAACCCCTCACCCTCCAAACACACACACAAACTCACCCACACACACAAATGCACACACAAACTCACCCTCACACACACACACACACACCAACAGCGACTATACCATGTCCCACCAATGCCCCCTCCCCCCCTTTCCTCCTCTTACATGGTATTATGGTATTACGTTTCTCCGTAACCATAGAAGTTGACAGAGAGTCTGGGAGTTCACTCAGGACAGTCTTTGTGGGAGCCTATAAGAAGGCAAGCACTGGTCTAGCCTCAGGTACTTTCCACAACTCTCCTCTCCTTTAAAAAAAGAAAACCAAAAAAATGTTGGGCAGTGCTCCAAAATGTCTGGTCTACATGGTGTTGGCGTTTTCAATTGGACACTTTTTAGTCCACAGCCATTTTTTGGATCAAATTGAAATATCAAATCGAAGCCTCCTTTTCCCAGAAAATAAAAGAAAGAACCGAAAATGAACCCCTCACACATGGCACAAAGCATTCATCTGACCTAGATAAGTTAGCAAATGAACTGGTGGTACATCCGACAAAGTGCTAGTTGGGGGAAAAAGGTGAGGAGAGAGAGAGAGAGAGAG
Organism: Clupea harengus; assembly: GCF_900700415.2. Lineage (NCBI taxonomy): Eukaryota > Metazoa > Chordata > Actinopteri > Clupeiformes > Clupeidae > Clupea > Clupea harengus. The sequence continues at coordinate 15,252,023 of NC_045158.1, read as the reverse complement.
AGAGAGAGAGAGAGAGAGAGAGAGGGAGAGAGAAGAGAAAGAGCATTCTTTGATGTGTGACGTTAGATCACAGTGGATGTGCACCTCTGCTCCGTCTCTCCTGTGCTGAGTCAGTACTCTTCCCTAGCCTCCCTCCTTCTCCTCCTCCTCCTCCTCCTCCTCCTCCTCCTCTCTGTGCTGACACACAAGTGCTACACTCCTCACCATCATCCATCCATCCTTTCCTCTCGCTTTTTATTTCAGCGTCTCCAAGGGGGACGGGGGTAGGGGGTGTTCACCTGACTCCACACAAGGAGTGAGCTGTTTGCCATCTTGGCCATTCGTTTCAGTTAATTTCCCTCCAACACAGTCCACACCATACATGTCTTTCATTTTGACGTGGAGTACGCAACAACCAACGTGCAAATTAAATTGATTCGTTAAAATTCTAATTGTTTGTCTAACTGCAAACTTCATCGAGCCATGCGGATGTCACGTGAATGCAAAAAAAACACTAGTGTTTTGATGGCTGTAAAAAATGTATAGTTCATTTGGAGTTGGTACGGCAAAGGGTGCAGGTGTCACTGCAGAGTGACTGGACTCCTAAAGTCTATCGCTTTGCCCATCCCATCCCCATCTGTGCCCAGGGAAGATCCTAACTGCAAACAGCCATGGCAGGTGAGGCCGTGGTATAAACTGGGTTCCCAGCTTGAAGAGAAACTTCAGGATAATACAAAACTGCGGATAATATTAACCAGATGTCAGATTCAGGGGGCTAGTGCTCAACAGACTTTTTTTTTTTATGAATGCACACTGGTCAATACTTTTGCAGAAATTATATGATGGGGTGACACCAGATGCATTTTCAAAACAAAATAAATGAAATTACATAAATGAAAAGTAGTTCGCCCAGTAGGGTCTCAAGACTACAACACACAACAACTGTCAATATGGCCATACCAACTATGTAGCCTTTGGAAAATGTTTAAACGTTCAACAAAAAAAGTGAAGCTTTGAGTTGTAAAGAGAGCACGATATGTGCATTGTGTCTGATGATCTCGATGAACTCTGGAATTTTAGCTGCCACTGATCTGCTCAGAATAACATATAATAGAGCTTTCTTGCAGTAGTCCTTTATCTTAAAGTCTTTAAAGAATAAAGTGGGATAACACCACTTCAGGTACCTCTGAAAAGTGGCCCCTCTTCAAATTCAGAATTGGTATTCAACTGCTATTTCTCCATCAATTCAAAGACAGGTACAAGAAATGCAGCCCCAGTATGTAGCAGTCAAAGGAGATGGCAAAGTGGGCCTCTGCCTTGGGGCGTGTATAGCCTGAGGCCAACACTAGTATGTGTGATGTATTAGTGTGAATGTTCAATTTGGGAAAACAAAGTAGAAATGATATCTGAGTGACATGTGCACGCTCCCAGAGAAACCCAGAGGAAGTACACACTTGTAAGCACCTGTACACACGCATGCGTGTGCAAATACACACGCATGCGTGTGCAAATACACATGCATGCGTGTGCAAATACACACGCATACACACACACATGAACGAACACATACACAAGCATATATGCGCTCTCACACACATGCTCTATGACGTACACACAAGCAAACAGGCACCCCACATGCGCACACACACACAAACATGTGCCACCCAGAGATGTACACACAGACACACACAGACACACACACACACACACACACACACACACACACACACACCCACACACACACACACAC